>NW_023366998.1:0-63080 GCF_902167145.1 Zea mays | reverse complement strand
TTTTATGAAAATAGCCATGAGCGACCTTGAAAATAGTCATGAGCGACCATTTTCAATAATACTAGAGGCTAACACCTACGGATTTTAGACCAAGAAATGGTCTCCACCAGAAATCCAAGAATGTGATCTATGGCAAGGAAACATATGTGTGGTGAGGTGTATGAGCGTCTGGTCGATGATCAATGGCCACACAACCCCCATTTTTGTCGAAAATAGCCATGAACGACAATTTTCAATAATACCGAAGGCTAACACCTACGGAATTTTGACCAAGAAATGGTCTCCACCAGAAATCCAAGAATGTGATCTATGGCAAGGAAACATATGTGGGGTGAGGTGTATGAGCGTCTGGTCGATGATCAATGGCCACACAACCCCCATTTTTGTCGAAAATAGCCATGAACGACCATTTTCAATAATACCGAAGGCTAACACCTACGGATTTTTGACCAAGAAATGGTCTCCACCAGAAATCCAAGAATGTGATCTATGGCAAGGAAACATATGTGGGGTGAGGTGTATGAGCCTCTGGTCGATGATCAATGGCCACACAACCCCCATTTTTGTCGAAAATAGCCATGAATGACCATTTACAATAATACCGAAGGCTAACACCTACGGATTTTTGACCAAGAAATGGTCTCCACCAGAAATCCAAGAATATGATCTATGGCAAGGAAACATATGTGGGGTGAGGTGTATGAGCCTATGGTCGACGATCAATGGCCACACAACCCCCATTTTGCCGAAAATAGCCATGAATGACCATTTTCAATAATACCGAAGGCTAACACGTACGAGTTTTTAACCAAGAAATGGTCTCCACCAGAAATCCAAGAATGTAATCTATGGCAAGGAAACAAATGTGGGGTGAGGTTTATGAGCCTCTAGTCGATGATAAATGGCCACACAAGCTCCATTTTTTATGAAAATAGCCATGAGCGACCTTGAAAATAGCCATGAGCGACCATTTTCAATAATACTAGAGGCTAACACCTACGGATTTTAGACCAAGAAATGGTCTCCACCAGAAATCCAAGAATGTGATCTATGGCAAGGAAACATATGTGGGGTGAGGTGTATGAGCGTCTGGTCGATGATCAATGGCCACACAACCCCCATTTTTGTCGAAAATAGCCATGAAGGACCATTTTCAATAATACCGAAGGCTAACACCTACGGATTTTTTACCAAGAAATGGTCTCCACCAGAAATCCAAGAATGTGATCTATGGCAAGGAAACATATGTGGGGTGAGGTGTATGAGCCTCTAGTCGATGATCAATGGCCACACAACCCCCATTTTTGTCGAAAATAGCCATGAATGACCATTTTCAAAAATACCAAAGGCTAACACGTACGGATTTTTAACCAAGAAATGGTCTCCACCAGAAATCCAAGAATGTGATCTATGGCAAGGAAACATATGTGGGGTGAGGTGTACGAGCCTCCGGTCGATGATCAATGGCCACACAACCCCCATTTTGCCGAAAATAGCCATGACTGACCATTTTCAATAATACCGAAGGCTAACACGTACGAGTTTTTTACCAAGAAATGGTCTCCACAAGAAATCCAAGAATGTGATCTATGGCAAGGAAACATATGTGGGGTGAGGTGTATGAGCGTCTGGTCGATGATCAATGGCCACACAACCCCCATTTTTGTCGAAAATAGCCATGAACGACCATTTTCAATAATACCGAAGGCTAACACCTACGGATTTTTGACCAAGAAATGGTCTCCACCAGAAATCCAAGAATGTGATCTATGGCAAGGAAACATATGTGGGGTGAGGTGTATGAGCCTCTGGTCGACGATCAATGGCCACACAACCCTAATTTTTGTCGAAAATAGCCATGAACGACCATTTTCAATGACATTGAAGGCTAACACCTACGGATTTTTGACCAAGAAATGGTCTCCACCATAAATCCAAGAATGTGATCTATGGCAAGGAAACATATGTGTAGTGAGGTGTATGAGCCTCTGGTCGATGATCAATGGCCACACAACCCCCATTTTTGTCGAAAATAGCCATGAATGACCATTTACAATAATACCGAAGGCTAACACCTACGGATTTTTGACCAAGAAATGGTCTCCACCAGAAATCCAAAAATATGATCTATGGCAAGGAAACATATGTGGGGTGAGGTGTATGAGCCTCTGGTCGACGATCAATGGCCACACAACCCCCATTTTGCCGAAAATAGCCATGAATGACCATTTTCAATAATACCGAAGGCTAACACGTACGAGTTTTTAACCAAGAAATGGTCTCCACCAGAAATCCAAGAATGTAATCTATGGCAAGGAAACATATGTGGGGTGAGGTTTATGAGCCTCTAGTCGATGATAAATGGCCACACAAGCTCCATTTTTTATGAAAATAGCCATGAGCGACCTTGAAAATAGCCATGAGCGACCATTTTCAATAATACTAGAGGCTAACACCTACGGATTTTAGACCAAGAAATGGTCTCCACCAGAAATCCAAGAATGTGATCTATGGCAAGGAAACATATGTGGGGTGAGGTGTATGAGCGTCTGGTCGATGATCAATGGCCACACAACCCCCATTTTTGTCGAAAATAGCCATGAAGGACCATTTTCAATAATACCGAAGGCTAACACCTACGGATTTTTGACCAAGAAATGGTCTCCACCAGAAATCCAAGAATGTGATCTATGGCAAGGAAACATATGTGGGGTGAGGTGTATGAGCCTCTAGTCGATGATCAATGGCCACACAACCCCCATTTTTGTCGAAAATAGCCATGAATGATCATTTTCAAAAATACCAAAGGCTAACACGTACGGATTTTTGACCAAGAAATGGTCACCACCAGAAATCGAATAATGTGATCTATGGCAAGGAAAAAATGTGGGGTGAGGTGTACGAGCCTCTGGTCGATGATCAATGGCCACACAACCCCCATTTTGCCAAAAATAGCCATGAATGACCATTTTCAATAATACCGAAGGCTAACACGTACGAGTTTTTAACCAAGAAATGGTTTCCACCAGAAATCCAAGAATGTAATCTATGGCAAGGAAACATATGTGGGGTGAGGTTTATGAGCCTCTAGTCGATGATAAATGGCCACACAACCCCCATTTTTTATGAAAATAGCCATGAGCGACCTTGAAAATAGCCATGAGCGACCATTTTCAATAATACTAGAGGCTAACACCTACGGATTTTAGACCAAGAAATGGTCTCCACCAGAAATCCAAGAATGTGATCTATGGCAAGGAAACATATGTGGGGTGAGGTGTATGAGCGTCTGGTCGATGATCAATGGCCACACAACCCCCATTTTTGTCGAAAATAGCCATGAACGACCATTTTCAATAATACCGAAGGCTAACACCTAAGTATTTTTGACCAAGAAATGGTCTCCACCAGAAATCCAAGAATGTGATCTATGGCAAGGAAACATATGTGGGGTGAGGTGTATGAGCCTCTAGTCGATGATCAATGGCCACACAACCCCCATTTTTGTCGAAAATAGCCATGAATGACCATTTTCAAAAATACCAAAGGCTAACACGTATGGATTTTTGACCAAGAAATGGTCTCCACCAGGAATCCAAGAATGTGATCTACGACAAGGAAACATATGTGGGTGAGGTGTATGAGCCTCTGGTCGACGATCAATGGCCACACAACCCCCATTTTGCCGAAAATAGCCATGAATGACCATTTTCAATAATATCGAAGGCTAACACCTACGGATTTTTGACCAAGAAATGGTCTCCACCAGAAATCCAAGAATGTGATCTACGACAAGGAAACATATGTGGGGTGAGGTGTATGAGCCTCTGGTCGACGATCAATGGCCACACAACCCCCATTTTGCTGAAAATAGCCATGAATGACCATTTTCAATAATACCGAAGGCTAACACGTACGAGTTTTTAACCAAGAAATGGTTTCCACCAGAAATCCAAGAATGTAATCTATGGCAAGGAAACATATGTGGGGTGAGGTTTATGAGCCTCTAGTCGATGATAAATGGCCACACAACCCCCATTTTTTATGAAAATAGCCATGAGCGACCTTGAAAATAGCCATGAGCGACCATTTTTAATAATACTAGAGGCTAACACCTACGGATTTTAGACCAAGAAATGGTCTCCACCAGAAATCCAAGAATGTGATCTATGGCAAGGAAACATATGTGGGGTGAGGTGTATGAGCGTCTGGTCGATGATCAATGGCCACACAACCCCCATTTTTGTCGAAAATAGCCATGAACGACCATTTTCAATAATATTGAAGGCTAACACCTACGGATTTTTGACCAAGAAATGGTCTCCACCAGAAATCCAAGAATGTGATCTATGGCAAGGAAACATATGTGGGGTGAGGTGTATGAGCCTCTGGTCGATGATCAATGGCCACACAACCTCCATTTTTGTCGAAAATAGCCATGAACGACCATTTTCAATAATATCGAAGGCTAACACCTACGGATTTTTGACCAAGAAATGGTCTCCACCAGAAATCCAAGAATGTGATCTACGACAAGGAAACATATGTGGGGTGAGGTGTATGAGCCTCTGGTCGACGATCAATGGCCACACAACCCCCATTTTGCCGAAAATAGCCATGAATGACCATTTTCAATAATATCGAAGGCTAACACCTACGGATTTTTGACCAAGAAATGGTCTCCACCAGAAATCCAAGAATGTGATCTACGACAAGGAAACATATGTGGGGTGAGGTGTATGAGCCTCTGGTCGACGATCAATGGCCACACAACCCCCATTTTGCCGAAAATAGCCATGAATGACCATTTTCAATAATACCGAAGGCTAACACGTACGAGTTTTTAACCAAGAAATGGTTTCCACTAGAAATCCAAGAATGTAATCTATGGCAATGAAACATATGTGGGGTGAGGTTTATGAGCCTCTAATCGATGATAAATGGCCACACAACCCCCATTTTTTATGAAAATAGCCATGAGCGACCTTGAAAATAGCCATGAGCGACCATTTTCAATAATACTAGAGGCTAACACCTACGGATTTTAGACCAAGAAATGGTCTCCACCAGAAATCCAAGAATGTGATCTATGGCAAGGAAACATATGTGGGGTGAGGTGTATGAGCGTCTGGTCGATGATCAATGGCCACACAACCCCCATTTTTGTCGAAAATAGCCATGAACGACCATTTTCAATAATATCGAAGGCTAACACCTACGGATTTTTGACCAAGAAATGGTCTCCACCAGAAATCCAAGAATGTGATCTATGGCAAGGAAACATATGTGGGGTGAGGTGTATGAGCCTCTGGTCGATGATCAATGGCCACACAACCTCCATTTTTGTCGAAAATAGCCATGAACGACCATTTTCAATAATATCGAAGGCTAACACCTACGGATTTTTGACCAAGAAATGGTCTCCACCAGAAATCCAAGAATGTGATCTACGACAAGGAAACATATGTGGGGTGAGGTGTATGAGCCTCTGGTCGACGATCAATGGCCACACAACCCCCATTTTGCCGAAAATAGCCATGAATGACCATTTTCAATAATATCGAAGGCTAACACCTACGGATTTTTGACCAAGAAATGGTCTCCACCAGAAATCCAAGAATGTGATCTACGACAAGGAAACATATGTGGGGTGAGGTGTATGAGCCTCTGGTCGACGATCAATGGCCACACAACCCCCATTTTGCCGAAAATAGCCATGAATGACCATTTTCAATAATACCGAAGGCTAACACGTACGAGTTTTTAACCAAGAAATGGTTTCCACTAGAAATCCAAGAATGTAATCTATGGCAATGAAACATATGTGGGGTGAGGTTTATGAGCCTCTAATCGATGATAAATGGCCACACAACCCCCATTTTTTATGAAAATAGCCATGAGCGACCTTGAAAATAGCCATGAGCGACCATTTTCAATAATACTAGAGGCTAACACCTACGGATTTTAGACCAAGAAATGGTCTCCACCAGAAATCCAAGAATGTGATCTATGGCAAGGAAACATATGTGGGGTGAGGTGTATGAGCGTCTGGTCGATGATCAATGGCCACACAACCCCCATTTTTGTCGAAAATAGCCATGAACGACCATTTTCAATAATACCGAAGGCTAACACCTACGGATTTTTGACCAAGAAATGGTCTCCACCAGAAATCCAAGAATGTGATCTATGGCAAGGAAACATATGTGGGGTGAGGTGTATGAGCCTCTAGTCGATGATCAATGGCCACACAACCCCCATTTTTGTCGAAAATAGCCATGAATGATCATTTTCAAAAATACCAAAGGCTAACGCGTACGGATTTTTGACCAAGAAATGGTCTCCACCAGAAATCGAATAATGTGATCTATGGCAAGGAAACATATGTGGGGTGAGGTGTACGAGCCTCTGGTCGATGATCAATGGCCACACAACCCCCATTTTGCCAAAAATAGCCATGAATGACCATTTTCAATAATACCGAAGGCTAACACGTACGAGTTTTTAACCAAGAAATGGTTTCCACCAGAAATCCAAGAATGTAATCTATGGCAAGGAAACATATGTGGGGTGAGGTTTATGAGCCTCTAGTCGATGATAAATGGCCACACAACCCCCATTTTTTATGAAAATAGCCATGAGCGACCTTGAAAATAGCCATGAGCGACCATTTTCAATAATACTAGAGGCTAACACCTACGGATTTTAGACCAAGAAATGGTCTCCACCAGAAATCCAAGAATGTGATCTATGGCAAGGAAACATATGTGGGGTGAGGTGTATGAGCGTCTGGTCGATGATCAATGGCCACACAACCCCCATTTTTGTCGAAAATAGCCATGAACGACCATTTTCAATAATACCGAAGGCTAACACCTACGGATTTTTGACCAAGAAATGGTCTCCACCAGAAATCCAAGAATGTGATCTATGGCAAGGAAACATATGTGGGGTGAGGTGTATGAGCCTCTAGTCGATGATCAATGGCCACACAACCCCCATTTTTGTCGAAAATAGCCATGAATGACCATTTTCAAAAATACCAAAGGCTAACACGTATGATTTTTGACCAAGAAATGGTCTCCACCAGGAATCCAAGAATGTGATCTACGACAAGGAAACATATGTGGGGTGAGGTGTATGAGCCTCTGGTCGACGATCAATGGCCACACAACCCCCATTTTGCCGAAAATAGCCATGAATGACCATTTTCAATAATATCGAAGGCTAACACCTACGGATTTTTGACCAAGAATTGGTCTCCACCAGAAATCCAAGAATGTGATCTACGACAAGGAAACATATGTGGGGTGAGGTGTATGAGCCTCTGGTCGACGATCAATGGCCACACAACACCCATTTTGCCGAAAATAGCCATGAATGACCATTTTCAATAATACCGAAGGCTAACACGTACGAGTTTTTAACCAAGAAATGGTTTCCACCAGAAATCCAAGAATGTAATCTATGGCAAGGAAACATATGTGGGGTGAGGTTTATGAGCCTCTAGTCGATGATAAATGGCCACACAACCCCCATTTTTTATGAAAATAGCCATGAGCGACCTTGAAAATAGCCATGAGCGACCATTTTCAATAATACTAGAGGCTAACACCTACGGATTTTAGACCAAGAAATGGTCTCCACCAGAAATCCAAGAATGTGATCTATGGCAAGGAAACATATGTGGGGTGAGGTGTATGAGCGTCTGGTCGATGATCAATGGCCACACAACCCCCATTTTTGTCGAAAATAGCCATGAACGACCATTTTCAATAATACCGAAGGCTAACACCTACGGATTTTTGACCAAGAAATGGTCTCCACCAGAAATCCAAGAATGTGATCTATGGCAAGGAAACATATGTGGGGTGAGGTGTATGAGCCTCTGGTCGATGATCAATGGCCACACAACCTCCATTTTTGTCGAAAATAGCCATGAACGACCATTTTCAATAATATCGAAGGCTAACACCTACGGATTTTTGACCAAGAAATGGTCTCCACCAGAAATCCAAGAATGTGATCTACGACAAGGAAACATATGTGGGGTGAGGTGTATGAGCCTCTGGTCGACGATCAATGGCCACACAACCCCCATTTTGCCGAAAATAGCCATGAACGACCATTTTCAATAATATCGAAGGCTAACACCTACGGATTTTTGACCAAGAAATGGTCTCCACCAGAAATCCAAGAATGTGATCTACGACAAGGAAACATATGTGGGGTGAGGTGTATGAGCCTCTGGTCGACGATCAATGGCCACACAACCCCCATTTTGCCGAAAATAGCCATGAATGACCATTTTCAATAATACCGAAGGCTAACACGTACGAGTTTTTAACCAAGAAATGGTTTCCACTAGAAATCCAAGAATGTAATCTATGGCAATGAAACATATGTGGGGTGAGGTTTATGAGCCTCTAATCGATGATAAATGGCCACACAACCCCCATTTTTTATGAAAATAGCCATGAGCGACCTTGAAAATAGCCATGAGCGACCATTTTCAATAATACTAGAGGCTAACACCTACGGATTTGAGACCAAGAAATGGTCTCCACCAGAAATCCAAGAATGTGATCTATGGCAAGGAAACATATGTGGGGTGAGGTGTATGAGCGTCTGGTCGATGATCAATGGCCACACAACCCCCATTTTTGTCGAAAATAGCCATGAACGACCATTTTCAATAATACCGAAGGCTAACACCTACGGATTTTTTACCAAGAAATGGTCTCCACCAGAAATCCAAGAATGTGATCTATGGCAAGGAAACATATGTGGGGTGAGGTGTATGAGCCTCTAGTCGATGATCAATGGCCACACAACCCCCATTTTTGTCGAAAATAGCCATGAATGACCATTTTCAAAAATACCAAAGGCTAACACGTACGGATTTTTAACCAAGAAATGGTCTCCACCAGAAATCCAAGAATGTGATCTATGGCAAGGAAACATATGTGGGGTGAGGTGTACGAGCCTCTGGTCGATGATCAATGGCCACACAACCCCCATTTTGCCGAAAATAGCCATGAATGACCATTTTCAATAATACCGAAGGCTAACACGTACGAGTTTTTAACCAAGAAATGGTCACCACTAGAAATCCAAGAATGTGATCTATGGCAAGGAAACATATGTGGGGTGAGGTGTATGAGCGTCTGGTCGATGATCAATGGCCACACAACCCCCATTTTTGTCGAAAATAGCCATGAACGACCATTTTCAATAATACCGAAGGCTAACACCTACGGATTTTTGACCAAGAAATGGTCTCCACCAGAAATCCAAGAATTTGATCTATGGCAAGGAAACATATGTGGGGTGAGGTGTATGAGCCTCTGGTCGACGATCAATGGCTACACAACCCTAATTTTTGTCGAAAATAGCCATGAACGACCATTTTCAATGACACTGAAGGCTAACACCTACGGATTTTTGACCAAGAAATGGTCTCCACCATAAATCCAAGAATGTGATCTATGGCAAGGAAACATATGTGTAGTGAGGTGTATGAGCCTCTGGTCGATGATCAATGGCCACACAACCCCCATTTTTGTCGAAAATAGCCATGAATGACCATTTACAATAATACCGAAGGCTAACACCTACGGATTTTTGACCAAGAAATGGTCTCCACCAGAAATCCAAGAATGTGATCTATGGCAAGGAAACATATGTGGGGTGAGGTGTATGAGCCTCTGGTCGACGATCAATGGCCACACAACCCCCATTTTGCCGAAAATAGCGATGAATGACCATTTTCAATAATACCGAAGGCTAACACGTACGAGTTTTTAACCAAGAAATGGTCTCCACCAGAAATCCAAGAATGTGATCTATGGCAAGGAAACATATGTGGGGTGAGGTGTATGAGCATCTGGTCGATGATCAATGGCCACACAACCCCCATTTTTGTCGAAAATAGCCATGAATGACCATTTTCAATAATACCGAAGGCTAACACCTACGGATTTTTGACCAAGAAATGGTCTCCACCAGAAATCCAAGAATGTGATCTATGGCAAGGAAACATATGTGGGGTGAGGTGTATGAGCCTCTAGTCGATGATCAATGGCCACACAACCCCCATTTTTGTCGAAAATAGCCATGAATGACCATTTTCAAAAATACCAAAGGCTAACACGTACGGATTTTTGACCAAGAAATGGTCTCCACCAGAAATCCAAGAATGTGATCTATGGCAAGGAAACATATGTGGGGTGAGGTGTACGAGCCTCTGGTCGATGATCAATGGCCACACAACCCCCATTTTGCCGAAAATAGCCATGAATGACCATTTTCAATAATAGTGAAGGCTAACACGTACGAGTTTTTAACCAAGAAATGGTTTCCACCAGAAATCCAAGAATGTAATCTATGGCAAGGAAACATATGTGGGGTGAGGTTTATGAGCCTCTGGTCGATGATGAATGGCCACACAACCCCCATTTTGCCGAAAATAGCCATGAACGACCATTTTCAATAATACCGAAGGCTAACACGTACGAGTTTTTAACCAAGAAATGGTCTCCACCAGAAATCCAAGAATGTGATCTATGGCAAGGAAACATATGTGGGGTGAGGTGCACGAGCCTCTAGTCGATGATCAATGGCCACACAACCACCATTTTGCCGAAAATAGCCATGAATGACCATTTTCAATAATACCGAAGGCTAACACGTACGAGTTTTTAACCAAGAAATGGTCTCCACCAGAAATCCAAGAATGTGATCTATGGCAAGGAAACATATGTGGGGTGAGGTGTATGAGCATCTGGTCGATGATCAATGGCCACACAACCCCCATTTTTGTCGAAAATAGCCATGAATGACCATTTACAATAATATCGAAGGCTAACACCTACGGATTTTTGACCAAGAAATGGTCTCCACCAGAAATCCAAGAATGTGATCTATGGCAAGGAAACATATGTGGGGTGAGGTGTATGAGCCTCTGGTCGATGATCAAAGGCCACACCATTGATCATCGACCAGACGCTCATACACCTCACCCCACATATGTTTCCTTGCCATAGATCACATTCTTGGATTTCTGGTGGAGACCATTTCTTGGTCTAAAATCCGTAGGTCTTAGCCTCTAGTATTATTTAAAATGGTCGCTCATGGCTATTTTCATAAAAAATGGGGGTTGTGTGGCCATTGATCATCGACCAGAGGCTCGTACACCTCACCCCACATATGTTTCCTTGCCATAGATCACATTCTTGGATTTCTGGTGGAAACCATTTCTTGGTTAAAAGCTCGTACGTGTTAGCCTTCGGTATTATTGAAAATGGTCATTCATGGCTATTTTCGGCAAAATGTGGGTTGTGTGGCCATTGATCATCGATCAGAGGCTCATACACCTCACCCCACATATGTTTCCTTGCCATAGATCACATTCTTGGATTTCTGGTGGAGACCATTTCTTGGTCAAAAATCAGTAGGTCTTAGCCTCTAGTATTATTGAAAATGGTCGCTCATGGCTATTTTCATAAAAAAATGGGGGTTGTGTGGCCATTTATCATCGACTAGAGGCTCATAAATCTCACCCCACATATGTTTCCTTGCCATAGATCACATTCTTGGATTTTTGGTGGAGACCATTTCTTGGTCAAAAACTCGTACGTGTTAGCCTTCGGTATTATTGAAAATGGTCGTTCATGGCTATTTTCGACAAAAATGGGGGTTGTGTGGCCATTGATCATCGACCAGAGGCTCATACACCTCACCCCACATATGTTTCCTTGCCATAGATCACATTCTTGGATTTCTGGTGGAGACCATTTCTTGGCCTAAAATCCGTTGGTGTTAGCCTTCGGTATTATTGAAAATGGTCGCTCATGGCTATTTTCGACAAAAATGGGGGTTGTGTGGCCATTGATCATCGACCAGAGGCTCATACACCTCACCCCACATATGTTTCCTTGCCATAGATTACATTCTTGGATTTCTGGTGGAAACCATTTCTTGGTTAAAACCTCGTACGTGTTAGCCTTCGGCATTATTGAAAATGGTCGTTCATGGCTATTTTCGACAAAAATGGGGGTTGTGTGGCCATTGATCATCGACCAGACGCTCATACACCTCACCCCACATATGTTTCCTTGCCATAGATCACATTCTTGGATTTCTGGTGGAGACCATTTCTTGGTCTAAAATCCGTAGGTGTTAGCCTCTAGTATTATTGAAAATGGTCGCTCATGGCTATTTTCAAGGTCGCTCATGGCTATTTTCATAAAAAAAATGGGGGTTGTGTGGCCATTTATCATCGACTAGAGGCTCATAAACCTCACCCCACATATGTTTCCTTGCCATAGATTACATTCTTGGATTTCTGGTGGAAACCATTTCTTGGTTAAAAACTCGTACGTGTTAGCCTTCGGTATTATTGAAAATGGTCATTCATGGCTATTTTCGGCAAAATGGGGGTTGTGTGGCCATTGATCGTCGACCAGAGGCTCATACACCTCACCCCACATATGTTTCCTTGTCGTAGATCACATTCTTGGATTTCTGGTGGAGACCATTTCTTGGTCAAAAATCCGTAGGTGTTAGCCTTCGATATTATTGAAAATGGTCATTCATGGCTATTTTCGGCAAAATGGGGGTTGTGTGGCCATTGATCGTCGACCAGAGGCTCATACACCTCACCCCACATATGTTTCCTTGTCGTAGATCACATTCTTGGATTTCTGGTGGAGACCATTTCTTGGTCAAAAATCCGTAGGTGTTAGCCTTCAGTGTCATTGAAAATGGTCGTTCATGGCTATTTTCGACAAAAATTAGGGTTGTGTGGCCATTGATCGTCGACCAGAGGCTCATACACCTCACCCCACATATGTTTCCTTGCCATAGATCACATTCTTGGATTTCTGGTGGAGACCATTTCTTGGTCAAAAATCCGTAGGTGTTAGCCTTCGGTATTATTGAAAATGGTCGTTCATGGCTATTTTCGACAAAAATGGGGGTTGTGTGGCCATTGATCATCGACCAGACGCTCATACACCTCACCCCACATATGTTTCCTTGCCATAGATCACATTCTTGGATTTCTGGTGGAGACCATTTCTTGGTCTAAAATCCGTAGGTGTTAGCCTCTTGTATTATTGAAAATGGTCGCTCATGGCTATTTTCAAGGTCGCTCATGGCTATTTTCATAAAAAATGGGGGTTGTGTGGCCATTTATCATCGACTAGAGGCTCATAAACCTCACCCCACATATGTTTCCTTGCCATAGATCACATTCTTGGATTTCTGGTGGAGACCATTTCTTGGTTAAAAACTCGTACGTGTTAGCCTTCGGTATTATTGAAAATGGTCGTTCATGGCTATTTTCGGCAAAATGGGGGTTGTGTGGCCATTGATCATCGACCAGAGGCTCGTACACCTCACCCCACATATGTTTCCTTGCCATAGATCACATTCTTGGATTTCTGGTGGAGACCATTTCTTGGTCAAAAATCCGTAGGTGTTAGCCTTCGGTATTATTGAAAATGGTCATTCATGGCTATTTTCGACAAAAATGGGGGTTGTGTGGCCATTGATCATCAACCAAAGGCTCGTACACCTCACTACACATATGTTTCCTTGCCATAGATCACATTCTTGGATTTTTGGTGGAGACCATTTCTTGATCAAAAACTCGTACGTGTTAGCCTTCGGTATTATTGAAAATGGTCGTTCATGGCTATTTTCGGCAAAATGGGGGTTCTGTGGCCATTGATCATCGACCAGAGGCTCGTACACCTCACCCCACATATGTTTCCTTGCCATAGATCACATTCTTGGATTTCTGGTGGAGACCATTTCTTGGTCAAAAAACCGTAGGTGTTAGCCTTCGGTATTATTGAAAATGGTCATTCATGGCTATTTTCGACAAAAATGGGGGTTGTGTGGCCATTGATCATCGACCAGAGGCTCGTACACCTCACTACACATATGTTTCCTTGCCATAGATCACATTCTTGGATTTTTGGTGGAGACCATTTCTTGGTCAAAAACTCGTACGTGTTAGCCTTCGGTATTGTTGGGTCTATGCTTCGTCGCCGAAGGTCTTATAGAAAGAAGTGATCCTCGGATGAAGCTGTTTGTATAAGATAGCCAAAGGTTCCTCTTCGTAAAGCTTCGGCATTACAAACCGACTTAAAGATAGAATGACCTTTTAGTCCATAAAGGTCTGAGTCAATGTTGTAAGTTTTTATAAGGGGCATACTTGTAATTCCTCACAGGCTGCGTCCTGTGCCTATAAATAGTGAACAGTATTCCGTTACTGTTCATGCATTCTGGTATTTGCAATCGCATCTCTCGGAATACAACTTTTGTCAAGGCATAGGTATCATTGTATTTAATGATTCAATTTATTAAGTGAATATAATATAATGCATCTGTGATTCATTCATCCATTTTGTACTTTTTATTTCGCATTATCTTACAATGTTTATTGAAAGTTTATTACGAAGGTTCAACTTCGTAATAATACTCTCATCAACCTTCGTCCGAGACCCATTATCCTCAAAGGAATAATGCTTCACGGACGAAGGACGGTATCATTTAACATTTTATGTTGCCTTGTTCTTAATCCATAGCATTTGAGAACAAGTCCCCAACATTGGCGCCCACCTCCGGTGAACTCACTTCCACTTTTTGAGCTGATGGCTTCGTTCAACGACCAAGCTGGAGCTGCTTCGGACCCGAAGCTGGTGCTCCCGATCACAGGTGGCTCGTCCTCAGAGCCAGCTAACAAGAAACAGAAGAAGGAAGCACAGAGAAGGGTACAGCATGTTGGGGTGCAAGGACCCTTCATCAAGTCAAGATGGTCTCACATTCCTATTACCTTCTCCCAAGAGGACCTTCAGCTCAAAGATTACCCACACAACGATGCCATGGTTATCTCTTGTGTTATCAAAGGATTTCTGGTCCACAATGTCTTGGTTGACACAGGCAGTGCAGCTGACATCATATTTGCTAAGGCCTTCAGACAAATGCAAGAGCCAGAAGATAAGATTCATGATGCTACACATCCTCTCTGTGGCTTCGGAGGAAGACAGATTGTAGCATTGGGCAAGATCACCATGTCAGTGACCTTCGGGTTCATCAACAACACTAGAACTGAGCAAGTTGTGTTTGACATTGTTGACATGGAATACCCTTACAATGCAATTATTGGTCGTGGTACTCTCAATGCCTTCGAAGCAATCCTTCATCCTGCCTATCTTTGCATGAAGATACCTTCGGATCAGGGACCCATTGCTATCCATGGAAGTCAGGAAGCCGCAAGAAGGGCCGAAGGTAATTGGACTGACTCAAAAGCAATCCATAACATAGATGGAGCTGAAGCTTGTGAACAGTACAAATTCAGAAGGGAGAAAGCAGCTTCAGCAGACCAGCCGAAGCTTACGCTCTTATGTGAGGACATAGCAGAGTAGAAGGTGCTGTTAGGCTCTCAGTTATCCGAAGAGCAGGAGAAAACCTTGATAAGGTTTTTGTTCAATAACAAGGATGTTTTTGCATGGTCAGCCAATGATCTCTGCGGAGTTAATAGAGATGTTATCGAGCACTCGCTCAATGTCGATCCATCCTTCAGACCCAGAAAGCAAAGGCTTCGGAAAATGTCAGATGATAAGGCCGAAGGTGCTCGCAACGAAGTCAAAAGACTCCTTAGTGCAGGAGTTATCAGAGAAGTGAAGTACCCAGAATGGCTAGCTAACACTGTTATGGTAAAAAAGGCCAATGGCAAGTGGCGAATGTGCATCGATTTTACAGATCTTAACAAAGCTTGCCCGAAGGATGAATTCCCACTACCAAGGATAGATTCTTTAGTTGATGCAGCAGCTTCTTCAGAGCTCATGAGTCTGTTAGACTGTTATTCAGGCTATCACCAAATTTGGATGAAGAAGGAAGATGAGCCGAAGACTAGCTTCATAACTCCAAGTGGCACATATTGCTATCTTCGGATGCCTGAGGGGCTCAAAAACGCTGGAGGAAGTTTCAGCCGAATGACTGCGAAGGTTCTTCAATCTCAAATAGGCAGAAACGTGCTAACTTATGTTGATGACATCATTGTCAAAAGCACGAAGCAGGAGAATCATATTGCTGATCTGCAGGAGACCTTCGCCAGTTTCAGGCAAGCTGGCTTAAAGTTAAATCCAGAAAAATGCGTCTTCGGAGTGAAGAAGGGGAAATTTCTTGGATGCTTGGTTTCAACAAAGGGGATTGAAGCTAATCCAAGTAAAATTGAAGCTATACTTCGGATGGAGCCACCAACTACAAAGAAGGGGGCTCAAAGATTGACAGGAAGATTGGCATCTCTCAATAGATTCATATCCAGATCAGCAGAGAGAAACTTACCATTCTTCGAAGTGTTGAAGTCAGCCGAAGTCTTTCAATGGGGACCAATCCAGCAGAAGGCCTTTGAAGAGCTAAAACAGTATTTAATAGATCTAACAACATTGACTCCACCAATGCCAGGGGCTCCTTTGTTATTATATGTGGCAGCTTCGCACTCAGCGGTAAGTGCAGCGCTTGTCCAGGAGAAGCTTGATGGTCAAGTCAAGAGGCAGGCCCCAATATATTTTGTATCCGAGGTTCTTAGTTTGTCAAAGAAAAATTATACAGAGCTGGAGAAGGTATTGTATGCTGTCTTGATGGCCTCCAGGAAGCTTCGGCACTACTTCCAAGCTTACAACATAATTGTTCCTTCATCACAACCTCTGAAGGATATTATGAGGAATCGAGAAGCTACTGGAAGGATTGGAAAATGGGCTGCAGAGCTCAATGAATTTTGTATTGAATATGTTCATAGATCTTCGATTCAGTCACAGGCGCTGGCAGACTTTATTGCTGATTGGACGCCAGGGGCTCAGGAGGAGGAAACGAATAAAGACAACGAAGCCTGGACAGTGTTTTGTGATGGATCTTGGGGAACCTTCGGAGCAGGAGCGGCTGCTGTGTTGGTTTCACCTTCCAAAGTAAAAATTTGTTATGCGGCAAAGCTTGATTTTAATTGCACAAATAACATTGCTGAGTACGAAGCATTGGTTCTAGGTCTTCGGAAGTTAAAAGCAATGGGAATCAGAAGGGCCATACTTAAAACTGATTCCCAGGTTGTTTCGGGTCATATTGACAAAAGTTGTAAGGCTAAGGATCCGAAGCTTGAAAAATATCTGGATATGGTTCGAAGAGTCGAAGCTTCCTTCGAAGGGTTTTCTGTCAAGAATATCCCTCGAGGACAAAATGAGCATGCTGATCTGCTAGCTAAGTCAGCAGCACAGGGGCTGCCTTTACCTTCGGATGTGTTCTTCGAAACAATAAAAGCACCTTCGGTGGAACTTCTTGAAAGAGCAGTTCTTAATATATCTCCTGTTTTTAGCGAAGATTGGAGAACCGAGATCATCTCTTACCTTCAGGGTAAATTTCTTTCAGATGACGAAGCTTATAACAAGAGGATAGAAGCAAGAGCTCGTCCATATGTCATGATAGAAGGGGAGTTGTACAAACATGGAGTTTGTGCTCCGCTGCTCAAATGCTTATCCAGAACCGAAGGTATAGAGTTAATGAAAGAAATACATGCAGGCCTGTGTGGATCTCACATCGGATCTAGGCCGTTACTCGGAAAAATTTTTCGTCAAGGGTTTTATTGGCCGAAGGCAGCTTCGGATGCAGCAGAATTGGTTCAAAAGTGCGAAGGTTGTCAGAAATGTGCAAGAGATCAAAAACAACCTTCGTCCCTAACACAGCTCATACAACCCACTTGGCCATTGCAAAGGTGGGGCCTTGACTTGTTAGGTCCGTTACCACCGGCCCAAGGGAACCTGAGATATGTTGTAGTAGCTGTGGAATATTTTTCTAAATGGATTGAGGCGAAGCCTTTAGCCACAATAACTTCGGCCACCGTCCAAAAGTTTTTCTGGCAGAATATTGTTTGTCGTTTCGGGGTGCCAAAGGCCATCACTGTGGACAATGGGACACAGTTTGACTCCGAAGCTTTCAGGGATTTCTGTGACCAAATTGGTACGAAGATCCATTTTGCATCAGTTAGGCACCCGGAGTCAAATGGACTCGTTGAAAGAGCCAACGGCATTATAATGACAGGAATAATGAAGTTAATCTTCAATCAACCCAGAGGAAAATGGCCAGATCAGTTAACCAAAGTGGTGTGGAGCCACAACACGACAACATCAAGGTCTACAGGCTTCACTCCATTCAAGTTGTTATTCGGTGACGAAGCAATAACTCCAGAGGAAGCTAAAACCGGATCAATAAGGATAGTAGCTTCGGCAGAATCAGATTCCGAAGCTGCTTATTCTATAGAAAAAGATGCTTTAGAAGGGATCAGACTGCAAGCCGTGGAGAATATCAATAAATATCAAGCTGAAACAGTCAAATGGCGGGATAGAAAGGTTCGGCTAAAAAATATTGAGCCAGGGCACTTGGTGCTTCGGAGGGTGGCCAACCCGGAAACAGTGGGCAAATTGCAGTTGAAATGGGACGGGCCTTTCTTAGTAGCATCTTCGTCAAGACCCGGTTCATACAGATTGAAAGATATGGACGGCAATGACATTCCTAGGTCTTGGAATGCAGATGAGCTTCGGCGATATTATGTATAATTCGATGTAATTTTTCACATTTTTATTTTTTCTTTCATGGCACCCTTTTCCTTTCCAAAGGGGGAGAAAGGTTTTTAATGGGGCCAGCATATGTAATTTCCTTTTTTAGTCTTATAAGAGCAAAATCCCCCAAAGAATGTAAATGTAAAAGCTGAGAGCGCACCATCGAGTGCCAAAAAGTAAAAACGAAGAAGCTCCAAAGACGTTCCTAAGGGAATGCAGAGCTTACAGCGAAAAGTCAACGCTGATTCCGCCAAAAGTAAAGGCGAAGAAGCTCCAAAGACGTTCCTAAGGGAATGCAGAGCTTACAGCGAAAAGTCAACGCTGATTCCGCCAAAAGTAAAGGCGAAGAAGCTCCAAAGACGTTCCTAAGGGAATGCAGAGCTTACAGCGAAAAGTCAACGCTGATTCCGCCAAAAGTAAAGGCGAAGAAGCTCCAAAGACGTTCCTAAGGGAATGCAGAGCTTACAGCGAAAAGTCAACGCTGATTCCGCCAAAAGTAAAGGCGAAGAAGCTCCAAAGTCGTTCCTAAGGGAATGCAGAGCTGAGGTGTGATTGTTTTTAAGAAAATAATGGCTATGAATATAGCTTCGGATACGTGTTTGGCCATTCATTTGCACATCACATTACATCATAAGCATTTGCATTCATAAACATTCATCTAGGCATATGTAGGATAATCATCTTCATCGCATAAATGGTTGCTTCGGCAAAAAGAGAAAAAAGAAAGGGAAAAAAGAGCTACGTACACAAAGAAGAAAGGAAAATGTTGTTTTCTATGCTTCGCTGCGTACGAAAAGAAGGGAAGGTGTTTTTTCGCCTTTCGGCTCAAAAGAGAATTTCGTCCACATCAAAGCATTTCTCATACATCAATGGAAGGATAAGGATATATAACAAGGTATGAATAGATTTCATCAAAGACAAAGTTTTGACTACATTTACAAAAGTACTGTCTACAGTCTACTATCTAAATCTCCAAGGAGCTTCGGCCTCGGCGTTATTTCTGATCATCAGCTTCGGCTTCGTCATCCTACATGAATAAGATCGTTGGAAGTCAAAATCAAGCTTACAGGAAAAGGTAAGCACAAGGTATGGTTTCTTACTGGTTCAAGGTGGCTACGAGCTTCGTCTCCAGCTTTCTCTCGACCACCTTTTGTCCATATCATTTTTACAAATCGATTTGAAATGCTTCGGGCGAGATCAGGGATGTCGTCCAGGATTGATGGTGACAAAGTGAAATTTGGCCTATTGACAATCTTCCCATGATCACAGCCAGCTTTCAGGAAGGCTGCAGCAGTCCCTCGAGAAGCCACCCAGGCACAGAAGTCACCATGCCCAGCTATGACTTCGTCGAGCTCGTCAATCTCCCCCTCAATGTGTTCGAAGGTTTTTTGTAGATCTTCAGCTGAGGGGGTAAATTTTTCGCTGCTGGCTCCAACTGAGTAAAAAATCTTTCTTAGTCGTTGAATGCACTTGTTGCTAAATTCCAGGCATTTTTCTTGAAGACTTGTCAGTAGTTTTCTCAAATCCGAATTTTGCTGAGCTTCGGCTTCAAGTTTTGCATTGAGATCTTGTTTTTCTCGTTCGAACTGCTCAGACTGGCGGAGAAGCTTCGTGTTCAGTTCTGATATTTTTGCTTCAGCTTCCGCCAGTAAACCTTCGGCTGCCTGGAGCTCAAAGTTCTTTTTCTCAAAAGCATCTGATTGCTCCTTTATTTTGTTTTCCAAATTTCCAATTATAACTTCATGCTTTTTATCTTCAAGATCTTGCTGCATTTGCAAGGCTTTGCTCAATAGCATACTCTACACAAACACAACCTTCGTCAGACATGTTTTTATTAGAAGCAATAAAAGTTAAGGGACAAGTCATTCACCTTGAAGTTGGAGTAAAATAAACTACCAACGACATGTTGTCGTCGGTAGCGGCTGATGTCTGTTTCTAGCTTCGGGAATCCAATACTCTTGGACAGAGTACTGATAACTTTGGCCCCTGTTTGGTCCCGAATACACTCTAATTTCTCATCATCAACGCCTCCGAAGAGGAGTGCCCCAGGTTTGTATCCACAGGATTGGGCATACTCTTTAAGCTCTTCTATTTCAGCTTTTGTTAGATGTTCTCCAACTAAGTTTTGGAACGCGAAGGCTTCGTTTTCTGAAGCTTCATCAGCAATTTCTTTTCCTTTCTTTGACGCTGTGGTCACAGCCTCTTCGGCAGCAGTGGTAGCTTCTTCTGCAGCCATGTCTAGCAACATTTGGTCAATGTGTTCAATTGTGCTCTCTAAATTCAAATCTTCAGCTGAGGTAACTTCGGCGGCTGCGGCCTCCGAAGGTGCAATTTCAATATCTGCCCCCTCTGCAGCCGCTCGTGTTTTTTGGGCCGAAGCTCTTGGCGGCGTTTTGTCAATTACCTCTGTCACGGTAATGATTCTTTGTTTCTTTGCCTTGATTGTTTTCCTCGATTTCTCGGGCTCCTTGTCCTTCTGAAAAAACTTTGTCAGTTGAGGACCCAGTGGACTTAGCTTCGCAGGTAAGGATTCAGTCATTACCTTCAGAATTTCCTCAACAACAGCAGCAGAAGGTGATGCGGGGGTTTCTTCTGCTTCGGATATTTGTTGCTTCGGAGAAGAAGCTTTCCTTTTCTTTGGAATTTTCTTCGTTACTGGCTCTTTTTCACCTTCATCTAAGGCTTCAGTTACCCTTTTCCTTTTTTGGCCTCCGACACCTTTGTTCAGATTTTCGTAGTCTGGGTATTCGAAACCCAAGGCGTCCAACACTCGATTTAGCCTTCGTTTCGGTCGGGTGCCGAAGGCTGCGGTCATCAATTGATCTTCCTTTTTGGAATAATTGCCAAGTATCTCGTTACACATCACTTCAATCGTATCCAGCCACTCTTGGCAAGGAGTTTTAAAGTATTTCTTAAATTTGAAGTAGTAAGGCAAACGTACAAGTTCACCTTTTTTCTTCTCCCCCTTCAGCTTCGGCATTTCCCACTCTTTTACACTAGGAAAAACCTTGAAAGCCAAGAATTCCTGGACCAAGTCCCTTGTACTGATATTCTCTGCAATTATTTTGAATTCATACATTGCTTTTTGAGTCGGACCCTCTGGTAACATGTGGCACTGGGGGCGGGTTTCTCCGAAGATTAGTGCAAGAGGACTTTGCACAAGCTTTTCCTTATCGTCATCAACCTTGACATAGAACCATTCCGATTTCCACCCTGCTGCCCATTTGCTTCGGTAGCTGATCACAGGATACTTCGTAGTTTTCCGATAAGCAAAATTATAGCAACCAAAATTCTCATGTAATCCATCCTTTCTAGCCTTTGTCTGATACTGCAGTTCGTGAACTCGGCAAAAGCTGTCAGCAAACGGTTCCACCGCCTGGCTTCGGAGTGCCCAGATATAAACACTAAGCCTAACGATAGTGTTAGGGGTTAGCTGGTGAAAATAAATTCCAAAATTCTTCAGTATCTCTGCAATAATCCCATGAAGGGGGAATCTTAATCCAGCCTTTAGGAAGCTTTTAAAAATAACAATTTCATCTTTTTCCGGCTTTGGGGTAGTCTCTTCTCCCCCGAAGCGTAATAGCTTCTTTTGATTTTCAGTAAAATAGCCTGACTTTACCATCTTGGACAAATCAGCCTTCGAAACAGTAGATTTCCCGAAGTCCAAATGGCTGGGTTTGCTTGGCGTGGCAAGGTGATAATCATCTTCGGGGTCAGTTTCCTCAGCATCTTCTCCTTCTGCTTCAGCGATTGCTTGCTCTGCATCATCAATAGGAATCTTTTCCGGAGTCACTAGCCCGGATCGTTGCATGGCTTCGGAGATAGGGACAGTCTCCGAAGCTTCAGTTTCGTCCCCTTCACGCTCAACTCTAGCGGTAGAACGGACTCTGGCCATTTAACTATGAACTTGTGAAACTTTAATACTTTTTTCCTCCGAAGCAGGCTTCAAGATGGAGCTTCGTTCGATTCTGACAAACAAGCTTCGGCGACGGTTAAAAATTTTGGCAGCAAAACAGTGCAAATAGCAGTAAATGTTGTGGTAACTTCACACCTACTCGTCTGTTTATATAGTGCCGCAGGTAAGAAGGCGAAGCGCCAGAAGTTTTACACCAGGCGGACACCCGCTCGCACTCGCTGTACGGTGGACCGCAGAGATCGAACAGTAATTCTGCAAGGTGGGGCCGCTACGCGCAGGGAAATTGAATCGTTTCTCGACAACGAGCTCAGGGAAGGTGTTTTTGAGACCTTCGGCGCTCCGAAGCTTAAGAAACTTTTTTCACGGATCAAGCTCGTTACGAAAAACGATCTAGCACCGCGAAAGGGGCTACTATTGGGTCTATGCTTCGTCGCCGAAGGTCTTATAGAAAGAAGTGATCCTCGGATGAAGCTGTTTGTATAAGATAGCCGAAGGTTCCTCTTCGTAAAGCTTCGGCATTACAAACCGACTTAAAGATAGAATGACCTTTTAGTCCATAAAGGTCTGAGTCAATGTTGTAAGTTTTTATAAGGGGCATACTTGTAATTCCTCACAGGCTGCGTCCTGTGCCTATAAATAGTGAACAGTATTCCGTTACTGTTCACGCATTCTGGTATTTGCAATCGCATCTCTCGGAATACAACTTTTGTCAAGGCATAGGTATCATTGTATTTAATGATTCAATTTATTAAGTGAATATAATATAATGCATCTGTGATTCATTCATCCATTTTGTACTTTTTATTTCGCATTATCTTACAATGTTTATTGAAAGTTTATTACGAAGGTTCAACTTCGTAATAATACTCTCATCAACCTTCGTCCGAGACCCATTATCCTCAAAGGAATAATGCTTCACGGACGAAGGACGGTATCATTTAACATTTTATGTTGCCTTGTTCTTAATCCATAGCATTTGAGAACAAGTCCCCAACAGGTATTATTGAAAATGGTCGTTCATGGCTATTTTCGACAAAAATGGGGGTTGTGTGGCCATTGATCATCGACCAGAGGCTCATACACCTCACCCCACATATGTTTCCTTGCCATAGATCACATTCTTGGATTTTTGGTGGAGACCATTTCTTGGTCAAAAATCCGTAGGTGTTAGCCTTCGGTATTATTGTAAATGGTCATTCATGGCTATTTTCGACAAAAATGGGGGTTGTGTGGCCATTGATCATCGACCAGAGGCTCATACACCTCACCCCACATATGTTTCCTTGCCATAGATCACATTCTTGAATTTCTGGTGGAGACCATTTCTTGGTCAAAAATCCGTACGTGTTAGCCTTTGGTATTTTTGAAAATGGTCATTCATGGCTATTTTCGACAAAAATGGGGGTTGTGTGGCCATTGATCGTCGACCAGAGGCTCATACACCTCACCCCACATATGTTTCCTTGTCGTAGATCACATTCTTGGATTTCTGGTGGAGACCATTTCTTGGTCAAAAATCCGTAGGTGTTAGCCTTCGATATTATTGAAAATGGTCGTTCATGGCTATTTTCGACAAAAATGGGGGTTGTGTGGCCATTGATCATCGACCAGACGCTCATACACCTCACCCCACATATGTTTCCTTGCCATAGATCACATTCTTGGATTTATGGTGGAGACCATTTCTTGGTCAAAAATTCGTAGGTGTTAGCCTTCAGTGTCATTGAAAATGGTCGTTCATGGCTATTTTCGACAAAAATTAGGGTTGTGTGGCCATTGATCGTCGACCAGAGGCTCATACACCTCACCCCACATATGTTTCCTTGCCATAGATCACATTCTTGGATTTCTGGTGGAGACCATTTCTTGGTCAAAAATCCGTAGGTGTTAGACTTCGGTATTATTGAAAATGGTCATTCATGGCTATTTTCGGCAAAATGGGGGTTGTGTGGCCATTTATCATCGACTAGAGGCTCATAAATCTCACCCCACATATGTTTCCTTGCCATAGATCACATTCTTGGATTTTTGGTGGAGACCATTTCTTGGTCAAAAACTCGTACGTGTTAGCCTTCGGTATTATTGAAAATGGTCGTTCATGGCTATTTTCGGCAAAATGGGGGTTGTGTGGCCATTGATCGTCGACCAGAGGCTCATACACCTCACCCCACATATGTTTCCTTGTCATAGATCACATTCTTGGATTTCTGGTGGAGACCATTTCTTGGCCTAAAATCCGTAGGTGTTAGCCTCTAGTATTATTGAAAATGGTCGCTCATGGCTATTTTCAAGGTCGCTCATGGCTATTTTCATAAAAAATGGGGGTTGTGTGGCCATTTATCATCGACTAGAGGCTTATAAACCTCACCCCACATATGTTTCCTTGCCATAGATCACATTCTTGGATTTCTGGTGGAGACCATTTCTTGGTTAAATACTCGTACGTGTTAGCCTTCGGTATTATTGAAAATGGTCGTTCATGGCTATTTTCGGCAAAATGGGGGTTGTGTGGCCATTTATCATCGACCAGAGGCTCGTACACCTCACCCCACATATGTTTCCTTGACATAGATCACATTCTTGGATTTCTGGTGGAGACCATTTCTTGGTCAAAAATCCGTAGGTGTTAGCCTTCAGTGTCATTGAAAATGGTCGTTCATGGCTATTTTCGACAAAAATGGGGGTTGTGTGGCCATTGATGATCGACCAGAGGCTCGTACACCTCACCCCACATATGTTTCCTTGCCATAGATCACATTCTTGGATTTCTGGTGGAGACCATTTCTTGGTCAAAAATACGTAGGTGTTAGCCTACGGTATTATTGTACTTGGTCATTCATGGCTATTTTCGACAAAAATGGGGGTTGTGTGGCCATTGATCTTCGACCAGAGGCTCATACACCTCACTACACATATGTTTCCTTGCCATAGATCACATTCTTGGATTTATGGTGGAGACCATTTCTTGGTCAAAAATCCGTAGGTGTTAGCCTTCAGTGTCATTGAAAATGGTCGTTCATGGCTATTTTCGACAAAAATTAGGGTTGTGTGGCCATTGATCGTCGACCAGAGGCTCATACACCTCACCCCACATATGTTTCCTTGCCATAGATCACATTCTTGGATTTCTGGTGGAGACCATTTCTTGGGCAAAAATCTGTAGGTGTTAGCCTTTGGTATTTTTGAAAATGGTCATTCATGGCTATTTTCGACAAAAATGGGGGTTGTGTGGCCATTGATCTTCGACCAGAGGCTCATAAACCTCACCCCACATATGTTTCCTTGCCATAGATTACATTCTTGGATTTATGGTGGAGACCATTTCTTGGTCAAAAATCCATAGGTGTTAGCCTTCAGTGTCATTGAAAATGTTCGTTCATGGCTATTTTCGACAAAAATTAGGGTTGTGTGGCCATTGATCGTCGACCAGAGGCTCATACACCTCACCCCACATATGTTTCCTTGCCATAGATTACATTCTTGGATTTCTGGTGGAAACCATTTCTTGGTTAAAAACTCGTACGTGTTAGCCTTCGGTATTATTGAAAATGGTCGTTCATGGCTATTTTCGACAAAAATTAGGGTTATGTGGCCATTGATCGTCGACCAGAGGCTCATACACCTCACCCCACATATGTTTCCTTGCCATAGATCACATTCTTGGATTTCTGGTGGAGACCATTTCTTGGTCAAAAATTCGTAGGTGTTAGCCTTCGATATTATTGAAAATGGTCGTTCATGGCTATTTTCGACAAAAATGGGGGTTGTGTGGCCATTGATCATCGACCAGAGGCTCATACACCTCACCCCACATATGTTTCCTTGCCATAGATCACATTCTTGGATTTCTGGTGGAGACCATTTCTTGGTCAAAAATCCGTAGGTGTTAGCCTTTGGTATTATTGAAAATGGTCGTTCATGGCTATTTTCCACAAAAATGGGGGTTGTGTGGCCATTCATCATCGACCAGAGGCTCATAAACCTCACCCCACATATGTTTCCTTGCCATAGATTACATTCTTGGATTTCTGGTGGAAACCATTTCTTGGTTAAAAACTCGTACGTGTTAGCCTTCGGTATTATTGAAAATGGTCATTCATGGCTATTTTCGGCAAAATGGGGGTTGTGTGGCCATTGATCATCGACCAGAGGCTCGTACACCTCACCCCACATATGTTTCCTTGCCATAGATCACATTCTTGGATTTCTGGTGGAGACCATTTCTTGGTCAAAAATCCGTACGTGTTAGCCTTTGGTATTTTTGAAAATGGTCATTCATGGCTATTTTCGACAAAAATGGGGGTTGTGTGGCCATTGATCATCGACTAGAGGCTCATACACCTCACCCCACATATGTTTCCTTGCCATAGATCACATTCTTGGATTTCTGGTGGAGACCATTTCTTGGTCAAAAATCCGTAGGTGTTAGCCTTCGGTATTATTGAAAATGGTCATTCATGGCTATTTTCGACAAAAATGGGGGTTGTGTGGCCATTGATCATCGACCAGATGCTCATACACCTCACCCCACATATGTTTCCTTGCCATAGATCACATTCTTGGATTTCTGGTGGAGACCATTTCTTGGTCTAAAATCCGTAGGTGTTAGCCTCTAGTATTATTGAAAATGGTCGCTCATGGCTATTCTCAAGGTCGCTCATGGCTATTTTCATAAAAAATGGGGGTTGTGTGGCCATTTATCATCGACTAGAGGCTCATAAACCTCACCCCACATATGTTTCCTTGCCATAGATTACATTCTTGGATTTCTGGTGGAGACCATTTCTTGGTTAAAAACTCGTACGTGTTAGCCTTCGGTATTATTGAAAATGGTCATTCATGGCTATTTTCGGCAAAATGGGGGTTGTGTGGCCATTGATCGTCGACCAGAGGCTCATACACCTCACCCCACATATGTTTCCTTGCCATAGATCACATTCTTGGATTTCTGGTGGAGACCATTTCTTGGTCAAAAATCCGTAGGTGTTAGCCTTCGGTATTATTGTAAATGGTCATTCATGGCTATTTTCGACAAAAATGGGGGTTGTGTGGCCATTGATCATCGACCAGAGGCTCATACACCTCACTACACATATGTTTCCTTGCCATAGATCACATTCTTGGATTTATGGTGGAGACCATTTCTTGGTCAAAAATCCGTAGGTGTTAGCCTTCAGTGTCATTGAAAATGGTCGTTCATGGCTATTTTCGACAAAAATTAGGGTTGTGTGGCCATTGATCGTCGACCAGAGGCTCATACACCTCACCCCACATATGTTTCCTTGCCATAGATCAAATTCTTGGATTTCTGGTGGAGACCATTTCTTGGTCAAAAATCCGTAGGTGTTAGCCTTCGGTATTATTGAAAATGGTCGTTCATGGCTATTTTCGACAAAAATGGGGGTTGTGTGGCCATTGATCATCGACCAGACGCTCATACACCTCACCCCACATATGTTTCCTTGCCATAGATCACATTCTTGGATTTCTAGTGGAGACCATTTCTTGGTTAAAAACTCGTACGTGTTAGCCTTCGGTATTATTGAAAATGGTCATTCATGGCTATTTTCGGCAAAATGGGGGTTGTGTGGCCATTGATCATCGACCAGAGGCTCGTACACCTCACCCCACATATGTTTCCTTGCCATAGATCACATTCTTGGATTTCTGGTGGAGACCATTTCTTGGTTAAAAATCCGTACGTGTTAGCCTTTGGTATTTTTGAAAATGGTCATTCATGGCTATTTTCGACAAAAATGGGGGTTGTGTGGCCATTCATCATCGACTAGAGGCTCATACACCTCACCCCACATATGTTTCCTTGCCATAGATCACATTCTTGGATTTCTGGTGGAGACCATTTCTTGGTAAAAAATCCGTAGGTGTTAGCCTTCGGTATTATTGAAAATGGTCGTTCATGGCTATTTTCGACAAAAATGGGGGTTGTGTGGCCATTGATCATCGACCAGACCCTCATACACCTCACCCCACATATGTTTCCTTGCCATAGATCACATTCTTGGATTTCTGGTGGAGACCATTTCTTGGTCTAAAATCCGTAGGTGTTAGCCTCTAGTATTATTGAAAATGGTCGCTCATGGCTATTTTCAAGGTCGCTCATGGCTATTTTCATAAAAAATGGGGGTTGTGTGGCCATTTATCATCGACTAGAGGCTCATAAACCTCACCCCACATATGTTTCATTGCCATAGATTACATTCTTGGATTTCTAGTGGAAACCATTTCTTGGTTAAAAACTCGTACGTGTTAGCCTTCGGTATTATTGAAAATGGTCATTCATGGCTATTTTCGGCAAAATGGGGGTTGTGTGGCCATTGATCGTCGACCAGAGGCTCATACACCTCACCCCACATATGTTTCCTTGTCGTAGATCACATTCTTGGATTTCTGGTGGAGACCATTTCTTGGTCAAAAATCCGTAGGTGTTAGCCTTCGATATTATTGAAAATGGTCATTCATGGCTATTTTCGGCAAAATGGGGGTTGTGTGGCCATTGATCGTCGACCAGAGGCTCATACACCTCACCCCACATATGTTTCCTTGTCGTAGATCACATTCTTGGATTTCTGGTAGAGACCATTTCTTGGTCAAAAATCCGTAGGTGTTAGCCTTCGATATTATTGAAAATGGTCGTTCATGGCTATTTTCGACAAAAATGGAGGTTGTGTGGCCATTGATCATCGACCAGAGGCTCATACACCTCACCCCACATATGTTTCCTTGCCATAGATCACATTCTTGGATTTCTGGTGGAGACCATTTCTTGGTCAAAAATCCGTAGGTGTTAGCCTTCGGTATTATTGAAAATGGTCGTTCATGGCTATTTTCGACAAAAATGGGGGTTGTGTGGCCATTGATCATCGACCAGACGCTCATACACCTCACCCCACATATGTTTCCTTGCCATAGATCACATTCTTGGATTTCTGGTGGAGACCATTTCTTGGTCTAAAATCCGTAGGTGTTAGCCTCTAGTATTATTGAAAATGGTCGCTCATGGCTATTTTCAAGGTCGCTCATGGCTATTTTCATAAAAAATGGAGGTTGTGTGGCCATTTATCATCGACTAGAGGCTCATAAACCTCACCCCACATATGTTTCCTTGCCATAGATTACATTCTTGGATTTCTGGTGGAAACCATTTCTTGGTTAAAAACTCGTACGTGTTAGCCTTCGGTATTATTAAAAATGGTCATTCATGGCTATTTTCGGCAAAATGGGGGTTGTGTGGCCATTGATCGTCGACCAGAGGCTCGTACACCTCACCCCACATATGTTTCCTTGTCGTAGATCACATTCTTGGATTTCTGGTGGAGACCATTTCTTGGTCAAAAATCCGTAGGTGTTAGCCTTCGATATTATTGAAAATGGTCATTCATGGCTATTTTCGGCAAAATGGGGGTTGTGTGGCCATTGATCGTCGACCAGAGGCTCATACACCTCACCCCACATATGTTTCCTTGTCGTAGATCACATTCTTGGATTTCTGGTGGAGACCATTTCTTGGTCAAAAATCCGTAGGTGTTAGCCTTCGATATTATTGAAAATGGTCGTTCATGGCTATTTTCGACAAAAATGGGGGTTGTGTGGCCATTGATCATCGACCAGAGGCTCATACACCTCACCCCACATATGTTTCCTTGCCATAGATCACATTCTTGGATTTCTGGTGGAGACCATTTCTTGGTCAAAAATCCGTAGGTGTTAGCCTTCGGTATTATTGAAAATGGTCGTTCATTGCTATTTTCGACAAAAATGGGGGTTGTGTGGCCATTGATCATCGACCAGACGCTCATACACCTCACCCCACATATGTTTCCTTGCCATAGATCACATTCTTGGATTTCTGGTGGAGACCATTTCTTGGTCTAAAATCCGTAGGTGTTAGCCTCTAGTATTATTGAAAATGGTCGCTCATGGCTATTTTCAAGGTCGCTCATGGCTATTTTCATAAAAAATGGGGGTTGTGTGGCCATTGATCGTCGACCAGAGGCTCATACACCTCACCCCACATATGTTTCCTTGCCATAGATCACATTCTTGGATTTCTGGTGGAGACCATTTCTTGGTCAAAAATCCGTTGGTGTTAGCCTTCGGTATTATTGAAAATGGTCGTTCATGGCTATTTTCGACAAAAATGGGGGTTGTGTGGCCATTGATCATCGACCAGACGCTCATACACCTCACCCCACATATGTTTCCTTGCCATAGATCACATTCTTGGATTTCTGGTGGAGACCATTTCTTGGTCTAAAATCCGTAGGTGTTAGCCTCTAGTATTATTGAAAATGGTCGCTCATGGCTATTTTCAAGGTCGCTCATGGCTATTTTCATAAAAAATGGGGGTTGTGTGGCCATTTATCATCGACTAGAGGCTCATAAACCTCACCCCACATATGTTTCCTTGCCATAGATTACATTCTTGGATTTCTGGTGGAAACCATTTCTTGGTTAAAAACTCGTACGTGTTAGCCTTTGGTATTATTGAAAATGGTCGTTCATGGCTATTTTTGGCAAAATGGGGGTTGTGTGGCCATTGATCATCGACCAGAGGCTCGTACACCTCACCCCACATATGTTTCCTTGCCATAGATCACATTCTTGGATTTCTGGTGGAGACCATTTCTTGGTCAAAAATCCGTACGTGTTAGCCTTTGGTATTTTTGAAAATGATCATTCATGGCTATTTTCGACAAAAATGGGGGTTGTGTGGCCATTGATCATCGACTAGAGGCTCATACACCTCACCCCACATATGTTTCCTTGCCATAGATCACATTCTTGGATTTCTGGTGGAGACCATTTCTTGGTCAAAAATCCGTAGGTGTTAGCCTTCGGTATTATTGAAAATGGTCATTCATGGCTATTTTCGACAAAAATGGGGGTTGTGTGGCCATTGATCATCAACCAGACGCTCATACACCTCACCCCACATATGTTTCCTTGCCATAGATCACATTCTTGGATTTCTGGTGGAGACCATTTCTTGGTCTAAAATCCGTAGGTGTTAGCCTCTAGTATTATTGAAAATGGTCGCTCATGGCTATTTTCAAGGTCGCTCATGGCTATTTTCATAAAAAATGGAGCTTGTGTGGCCATTTATCATCGACTAGAGGCTCATAAACCTCACCCCACATATGTTTCCTTGCCATAGATTACATTCTTGGATTTCTGGTGGAGACCATTTCTTGGTTAAAAACTCGTACGTGTTAGCCTTCGGTATTATTGAAAATGGTCATTCATGGCTATTTTCGGCAAAATGGGGGTTGTGTGGCCATTGATCGTCGACCAGAGGCTCATACACCTCACCCCACATATGTTTCCTTGCCATAGATCATATTCTTGGATTTCTGGTGGAGACCATTTCTTGGTCAAAAATCCGTAGGTGTTGGCCTTCGGTATTATTGTAAATGGTCATTCATGGCTATTTTCGACAAAAATGGGGGTTGTGTGGCCATTGATCATCAACCAGAGGCTCATACACCTCACTACACATATGTTTCCTTGCCATAGATCACATTCTTGGATTTATGGTGGAGTCCATTTCTTGGTCAAAAATCCGTAGGTGTTAGCCTTCAATGTCATTGAAAATGGCTGTTCATGGCTATTTTCGACAAAAATTAGGGTTGTGTGGCCATTGATCGTCGACCAGAGGCTCATACACCTCACCCCACATATGTTTCCTTGCCATAGATCACATTCTTGGATTTCTGGTGGAGACCATTTCTTGGTCAAAAATCCGTAGGTGTTAGCCTTCGGTATTATTGAAAATGGTCGTTCATGGCTATTTTCGACAAAAATGGGGTTGTGTGGCCATTGATCATCGACCAGACGCTCATACACCTCACCCCACATATGTTTCCTTGCCATAGATCACATTCTTGGATTTCTGGTGGAGACCATTTCTTGGTTAAAAACTCGTACGTGTTAGCCTTCGGTATTATTGAAAATGGTCATTCATGGCTATTTTCGGCAAAATGGGGGTTGTGTGGCCATTGATCATCGACCAGAGGCTCGTACACCTCACCCCACATATGTTTCCTTGCCATAGATCACATTCTTGGATTTCTGGTGGAGACCATTTCTTGGTTAAAAATCCGTACGTGTTAGCCTTTGGTATTTTTGAAAATGGTCATTCATGGCTATTTTCGACAAAAATGGGGGTTGTGTGGCCATTGATCATCGACTAGAGGCTCATACACCTCACCCCACATATGTTTCCTTGCCATAGATCACATTCTTGGATTTCTGGTGGAGACCATTTCTTGGTAAAAAATCCGTAGGTGTTAGCCTTCGGTATTATTGAAAATGGTCGTTCATGGCTATTTTCGACAAAAATGGGGGTTGTGTGGCCATTGATCATCGACCAGACGCTCATACACCTCACCCCACATATGTTTCCTTGCCATAGATCACATTCTTGGATTTCTGGTGGAGACCATTTCTTGGTCTAAAATCCGTAGGTGTTAGCCTCTAGTATTATTGAAAATGGTCGCTCATGGCTATTTTCAAGGTCGCTCATGGCTATTTTCATAAAAAATGGGGGTTGTGTGGCCATTTATCATCGACTAGAGGCTCATAAACCTCACCCCACATATGTTTCATTGCCATAGATTACATTCTTGGATTTCTGGTGGAAACCATTTCTTGGTTAAAAACTCGTACGTGTTAGCCTTCGGTATTATTGAAAATGGTCATTCATGGCTATTTTCGGCAAAATGGGGGTTGTGTGGCCATTGATCGTCGACCAGAGGCTCATACACCTCACCCCACATATGTTTCCTTGTCGTAGATCACATTCTTGGATTTCTGGTGGAGACCATTTCTTGGTCAAAAATCCGTATGTGTTAGCCTTCGATATTATTGAAAATGGTCATTCATGGCTATTTTCGGCAAAATGGGGGTTGTGTGGCCATTGATCGTCGACCAGAGGCTCATACACCTCACCCCACATATGTTTCCTTGTCGTAGATCACATTCTTGGATTTCTGGTGGAGACCATTTCTTGGTCAAAAATCAGTAGGTGTTAGCCTTCGATATTATTGAAAATGGTCGTTCATGGCTATTTTCGACAAAAATGGAGGTTGTGTGGCCATTGATCATCGACTAGAGGCTCATACACCTCACCCCACATATGTTTCCTTGCCATAGATCACATTCTTGGATTTCTGGTGGAGACCATTTCTTGGTCAAAAATCCGTAGGTGTTAGCCTTCGGTATTATTGAAAATGGTCGTTCATGGCTATTTTCGACAAAAATGGGGGTTGTGTGGCCATTGATCATCGACCAGACGCTCATACACCTCACCCCACATATGTTTCCTTGCCATAGATCACATTCTTGGATTTCTGGTGGAGACCATTTCTTGGTCTAAAATCCGTAGGTGTTAGCCTCTAGTATTATTGAAAATGGTCGCTCATGGCTATTTTCAAGGTCGCTCATGGCTATTTTCATAAAAAATGGGGGTTGTGTGGCCATTTATCATCGACTAGAGGCTCATAAACCTCACCCCACATATGTTTCCTTGCCATAGATTACATTCTTGGATTTCTGGTGGAAACCATTTCTTGGTTAAAAACTTGTACGTGTTAGCCTTCGGTATTATTGAAAATGGTCATTCATGGCTATTTTCGGCAAAATGGGGGTTGTGTGGCCATTGATCGTCGACCAGAGGCTCATACACCTCACCCCACATATGTTTCCTTCTCGTAGATCACATTCTTGGATTTCTGGTGGAGACCATTTCTTGGTCAAAAATCCGTAGGTGTTAGCCTTCGATATTATTGAAAATGGTCATTCATGGCTATTTTCGGCAAAATGGGGGTTGTGTGGCCATTGATCGTCGACCAGAGGCTCATACACCTCACCCCACATATGTTTCCTTGTCGTAGATCACATTCTTGGATTTCTGGTGGAGACCATTTCTTGGTCAAAAATCCGTAGATGTTAGCCTTCGATATTATTGAAAATGGTCGTTCATGGCTATTTTCGACAAAAATGGGGGTTGTGTGGCCATTGATCATCGACCAGAGGCTCATACACCTCACCCCACATATGTTTCCTTGCCATAGATCACATTCTTGGATTTCTGGTGGAGACCATTTCTTGGTCAAAAATCCGTAGGTGTTAGCCTTCGGTATTATTGAAAATGGTCGTTCATGGCTATTTTCGACAAAAATGGGGGTTGTGTGGCCATTGATCATCGACCAGACGCTCATACACCTCACCCCACATATGTTTCCTTGCCATAGATCACATTCTTGGATTTCTGGTGGACACCATTTCTTGGTCTAAAATCCGTAGGTGTTAGCCTCTAGTATTATTGAAAATGGTCGCTCATGGCTATTTTCAAGGTCGCTCATGGCTATTTTCATAAAAAATGGGGGTGTTGGGGACTTGCTCTCAAATGCTATGAATTAAGAACAAGGCAACATAAAATGTTAAATATCAATGCCCTTCGTCCGCCGAAACGTTATCTCCAGAAGGATCTAATGAACTTCGGACGAAGGTCACGAATATGATATTACAAAGGTTTCACCTTCGTAATTAAACTTATAAAGATAATATAAAGTAAAGTTGAAACATGAAACATTGCAAATAAACATCTTGAAAACAAATGATGTCATTCATATGTCTTATTATATGAATTTAAGATGTTTGAATACAACGATTAAATACATTTATACCTTTGCCTTGACAAGCAATCCGAATGATGCGTTAGTGATTACCGGAATGCGTGAACAGTAAAGGAATACTGTTCACTATTTATAGGTACAGGACACAGCCTGTGAGGAATTACAATTATGCCCCTCATAGAAGTTTACAACATCGACTCAAATCTTTATGGACTAAAAGGTCATTCCATCTTTAAGTCGGTTTCCAATACCGAAGCTTCATGAAGAAGAACCTTCGGTCATCTCATACAAACAGCTTCAGCCGAAAGCCGCTTCTTCCTAGAAGACCTTCGGCGACGAAGCATAGACCCAACAGTAGCCCCTTTCGCGGTGCTAGATCGTTTTTCGTAACGAGCTTGATCCATGAAAAAAGTCTCTTAAGCTTCGGGGAGCCGAAGGTCCGAAAAAACACCTTCCCTGAGCTCGTTGTCGAGAAACGATTCAGTTTCCCGGCGCGTAGTGGTCCCACCTTGCAGAGTTACTGTGCATTCCTGCGGTCCACCGCGCAGCGAGTGCAACCGGGCGTCCGCCTAGTGTAAAAATCCTGGCGCTTCGCCTTCTTACCTGCAGTACTATATAAACAAACGAGTAGGTGTGAAGTTACCACAGCATTCATTGCTATTTGCACTGTTTCGCTGCCAAATTTTTTAGCCATCGCCGAAGCTCGACTTTCGGAATCGAACGAAGCTCCAGCTTGAAGCCTGCTTCGTCAGAAGAAAATACTTCGGAAGAAAAAAGTATTAAATTTCTACAAATTCATAATCAAATGGCCAGAATACGCTCTACCGCCAGGGTTGAGCATGATGGGGACGAAGCTGAAGGTTCGGAGACTGTTCCCATCTCCGAAGCGATACAGAGGTCCGGACTGGTAACTTCGGAGAAGATCCCTAGTGATGATGCAGGACAAGCAGAACAAGCAATTGCTGAAGCAGAAGAAGAAGATAATGGGGAAACTGATCCCGAAGATGATTACCGCATTGCCATGCTAAGCAAGCCCAGCCACTTGGACTTCGGGAAATCTACTATTTCGAAGGCTGATCTCTCCAAGATGGTGAAGTTGGGCTTTTTTAATGAAAATCAGAAGAAGCTATTACGCTTCGGAGGAGAAGAGACTACCCCAAAGCCGGAGAAGGACGAAATTGTTATTTTCAAAAGCTTTCTAAAGGCTGGATTAAGATTCCCTCTACATGGGATTATTGCAGAGGTACTGAAGAGGTTCGGTATCTATTTTCACCAGCTGACCCCTAACGCCATCGTTAGGCTTAGCGTTTATATCTGGGCACTCCGAAGCCAAGCGGTGGAACCATTTGCGGACAGCTTTTGCCGGGTCCACGAGCTGCATTATCAGACGAAGGCTAGAAAGGATGGACTGCACGACAATTTTGGTTGCTATAACTTCGCCTATCGGAAAACCACAAAATTTCCGGTAATCAGCTACCGAAGCAAATGGGCAGCAGGCTGGAAGTCAGAGTGGTTCTATGTCAAGGTTGATGACGACAAGGAGAAGCTTGTGCAAAGTCCATTGGAACTAATCTTCGGAGAAACCCGACCTCGCTGCAACATGACACCCGAAGGTCCAACACAACAAGCAATGGATGAATTCAGAATTATTGCAGAGCATATCAGTACAAGGGACCTGGTTCAGGAGTTTTTGGCTTTCAAAGTTTTTCCTAGTTTGAAAGAATGGGAAATGCCGAAGCTAAAGGGGGAGAAGAAAGAAGGTGAACTTGTACGTTTACCTTACTATTTCAAGTTTAAAAAGTACTTTAAAACACCTTGCCAAGAGTGGCTAGATACAATTGAAGTAATGTGCAATGAAATACTTGGCAATTATTCCAAAAAAGAAGATCAATTGATGACTGCGGCCTTCGGCACCCGTCCGAAGCAAAGACTAAACCGAGTGTTGGACGCCTTGGGTTTTGAATACCCTGATTATGAAAATCTGAACAAAGGTGCCGGAGGCCAGAAAAGGAAGAGGATAACCGAAGCCTCAAATAAAGATGAAGAAGAGACACCAAAGAAGAAGATTCCAAAGAAGAAGAAAGCATCTTCTCCGAAACGAAAAATATCCGACGAAGAAAAATCCCCCGCATCACCCTTTGCCACTGATGTGGAGGCAATTCTGAAGGTAATGACTGAATCCATGCCTGCGAAGCTAAGTCCACTAGGGCCTCAACTGAAAAAAAAAATTCAGAAGGAAAAGGAGCCCGAAAGAATGAAGAAAACGACTAAAGTAAAAAGACAGATGATGATCGGTGTGACAGAGGTAATTGACAAGACACCGCCAAGAGCTTCAGCTCAAAAAACACCAGCGGCTGCGGAAGGGACAAATATTGAAATTACACCTTCGGAGGTCGCGGTTGCCGAAGCTGCCTCAGCTGAAGATTTGAACCTGGAGAGCACAGTCGAACACATTGACAAAATACTGCTAGATATGGCTGCAGAAGAAGCTACCACCGCCGCCGAAGAGGCCGTGACCGCAGCGTCGGGGAAAGGAAAGGAAATTGCTGATGAAGTTTCAGAAAACGAAGCCTTCATGTTCCAGAATTTAATTGGAGAAAAACTATCAAAAGCTGAAATAGAAGAGCTTAGAGAGTATGCCAAATCCTGCGGATACAAACCTGGAGCACTCCTCTTCGGAGGCATTGATGATGAAAAATTAGATTGTATTCGAGATCAGACTGGAGCCAAAGTTATCGGTACTCTGTCAAAGAGTATCGGCTTTCCGAAGCTAGAAACAGACATCAGCCGCTACCGACGACAACATATCGTTGGTAGTTTATTTTATTCCAATTTCAAGGTGAACTACTTTTTCCCTTAACTTTTATTGTTTCTAATAATGGAGACATGCCTGACGAAGGTTATTTTTGTGCAGAGTATGCTGTTGAGCAAGGCCTTGAAAATGCAACAAGATTTTGAAGACAAAAAGCACGATGTTATAATTGAAAATTTGGAAAACAGAATAAAGGAGCAATCAGATGCTATCGAGAAAAAGAACTTTGAGCTCCATGCAACCGAAGGTTTATTGGCGGAAGCCGAAGCAAAAATAACAGAACTGAACACGAAGCTTCTCCGTCAATCTGAGCAGTTCGAACGAGAAAAGCAAGATCTTAATGCAAAAATTGAAGCCGAAGCTCAACAAAATTCGGATTTGAGAAAACTATTGACAAGCCTTCAAGAAAAATGTTTGGAATTTAGCAACAAATGCATTCAACGATTAAGAAAAATTTTCTACTCAATTGGAGCCAGCAGTGAAAAATTCACCCCCTCAGCTGAAGATCTACCGAAGACCTTTGACCATATTGAGGGTGAGATTGACGAGCTCGACGAAGTCATAGCTGGGCACGGTGATTTCTGTGCCTCGGTGGCTTCTCGAGGCACCGCCGCAGCCTTCCTAAAAGCTGGCTGCGATCACGGAAAGATTGTCAATAGACCGAATTTCACTTTATCACCATCAATCTTAGATGACATTCCTGATCTCGTCCGAAGTATCTCGAATAGATTTGTAAAAATGATATGGACAAAAGGTGGGCGAGAAAAGGCTGGAGACGAAGCTCGGAGTCATCTCGAACCAGTAAGGAATCATACCTTGTGCTTACCTCTTCCTTCAAGCTTGACTTTGACTTACAACAACCTTATTCATGTAGGATGACGAAGCCGAAACTGATGACTAAAAAATGACGCCGAAGCTGAAGCTCCTTGAAGATTAAATAGTACACTGTAGACAGTACTTGAGAAATTTTTGAGATAACTTTGTAAATGTAACTAAAACTTGTCTTTAATGTATTCTGTTCATACCTTGTAATATGTTCTTACCCTTCCATTGATGTATGAGAAGTGCTTTGATGTGGACGAAATTTCCTTTTTTGAGCCGAAGGCGAAAAAACACCTTCCCTTCTTTTCGTACGCAGCAAAGCATAAAAAACAGCATTTCCCTTCTTTCCGAAGCTCTCCCTTTTTGTAGACGAAGCTCTTTTTTTTTCTTTTTGCCGAAGCACCTACTTATGCCATGATGATGATTATCCTACATATGCCTGGATGAATGTTTATGAATGCAAATGCTATGATGTAATGTGATGTGCAAATGAATGTTCAAACGCGTATCCGAAGCCATACTCATGGCTACTATTTCCTTAAAAACAATCACACCTCAGCTCTGCATTCCCTTGGGAACGACTTTGGAGCTTCTTCGCCTTTACTTTTGGCGGAATCAGCGTTGACTTTTCGCTGTAAGCTCTGCATTCTCTTAGGAACGACTTTGGAGCTTCTTCGCCTTTACTTTTGGCGGAATCAGCGTTGACTTTTCGCTGTAGGCTCTGCATTCCCTTAGGAACGACTTTGGAGCTTCTTCGCCTTTACTTTTTGGCACTCGATGGTGCGTTCTCCGCTTTTACATTTACAATTTTGGGGGATTTTTCTGTTATAGAACTAAAAAAGGAAATTACATGTGACGGCCCCATTAAAAACCTTTCTCCCCCTTCAGAAAGGAAAAGGGTGCCATGAAAGAAAAAAAAATAAAATAAAAAATATGAAAAATTACATCGAGTTATACATAATATCGCCGAAGCTCATCCGCATTCCAAGATCTAGGAATGTCGTTGCCGTCCATATCCTTCAATCTGTATGAACCAGGTCTTGACGAAGATGCTACTAAGAAAGGTTCATCCCATTTCAACTGCAACTTGCCTACTGTTTCTTGGTTAGCCACTCTCCGAAGCACCAAGTGTCCTGGCTCAATATTCTTTAGCCGAACCTTTCTATCTCGCCATTTGATTGTTTCGGCTTGATATTTATTGATGTTCTCCACAGCTTGCAGCCTGATCCCTTCTAAAGCATCTTTTTCCACAGAACAAGCAGCTTCGGAACCTAATTCTGCCGAAGCTACTACTCTTATTGATCCGGTTTTAGCTTCCTCCGGAGTTATTGCTTCGTCACCGAATAATAACTTGAATGGAGTAAAGCCTGTAGACCTTGATGTAGTTGTATTGTGGCTCCACACCACTTTGGTTAACTGATCTGGCCACTTTCCCCTGGGTTGATTGAAGATTAACTTCATTATTCCTGTCATAATAATGCCATTGGCTCTTTCAACAAGTCCGTTTGATTCCGGATGCCTGACTGATGCAAAATGGATCTTCGTACCAATTTGATCACAGAAATCCCTGAAAGCTTCGGAATCAAACTGTGTTCCATTATCCACAGTGATAGCCTTCGGTACCCCGAAACGACAAACAATATTCTGCTAGAAAAACTTTTGAACGGTGGCCGAAGTTATTGTGGCTAAAGGCTTTGCCTCAATCCATTTAGAAAAATATTCCACCGCAACTACAACATATCTTAGGTTCCCTTGGGCCGGTGGTAACGGACCTAACAAGTCAAGGCCCCACCTTTGTAATGGCCATATGGGTTGTATGAGTTGTGTTAAGGACGAAGGTTGTTTTTTATCTCTTGCACATTTCTGACAACCTTCGCACTTTTGAACTAATTCTGCTGCGTCCGAGGCTGCCTTCGGCCAATAAAACCCCTGACGGAAAACCTTTCCAAGTAACGGCCTAGATCCAATGTGAGATCCACACAGGCCTGCATGTATTTCTTTCATCAACTCTATGCCTTCGGCTCTAGATAAACACTTGAGTAGCGGAGCACAAACTCCATGTTTGTACAACTCCCCTTCTATCATGACATATGGACGAGCTCTTGCCTCTATCCTCCTGTTATAAGCTTCGTCATCTGAAAGAAATTTACCCTGTAGGTAAGAGATGATCTCAGTTCTCCAATCTTCACTATAAACAGGAGATATATTGAGGACTGCTCTTTCAAGAAGTTCCACCGAAGGTGCTTTTATTGTTTTGAAGAACACATCCGAAGGTAAGGGCAGCCCCTGTGCCGCTGATTTAGCTAGCAAATCGGCATGCTCATTTTGTCCTCGAGGGATATTTTTAACAGAAAATCCTTCGAAGGAAGCTTCAACTCTTCGGACCATGTCCAGATATTTTTCAAGCTTCAGATCTTTAGCCTTGCAACTCTTGTCAATATGACCCGAAACAACCTGGGAATCAGTTTTAAGTATGGCCCTTCTGATTCCCATTGCTTTTAGCTTCCGAAGACCCAGAAGCAAGGCTTCGTACTCGGCGATGTTATTTGTGCAACTAAAATCAAGCTTTGCCGCATAGCAAGTTTTAACTTTGGAAGGTGAAACCAACACAGCAGCTGCTCCTGCTCCGATGGTTCCCCAAGACCCATCGCAAAACACTATCCATGCTTCGGCATCTTTATTTGTTTCTTCCTCCTGAGCCCCTGGCGTCCAGTCAGCAATGAAATCTGCTAACGCCTGGGACTGAATCGAAGATCTATGAACATATTCAATACAGAATTCGTTGAGCTCTGCAGCCCATTTTCCAATCCTTCCAGTAGCTTCTCTATTTCTCATAATATCCTTCAACGGCTGTGAAGAAGGAACAACAATATTGTATGCTTGAAAGTAATGCCGAAGTTTCCTGGATGCCATCAAAACAGCATACAACACCTTCTCCAATTCTGTATAGTTTTTCTTTGATATACTAAGAACTTCAGATACAAAATACACTGGGACCTGCTTTTTGACTTGGCCATCAAGCTTCTCCTGAACAAGTGCTGCACTCACCGCTGAGTGCGAAGCTGCCACATATAATAACAAAGGAGCCCCTGGCGTTGGTGGAGTTAATGTTGTTAAATCTATCAGGTATTGTTTCAATTCCTCGAAGGCTTTTTGTTGGCTTGGTCCCCATTGAAAGACTTCGGCTGATTTCAGCACTTCGAAGAATGGTAAGTTTCTCTCCGCTGATCTGGATATGAATCTATTGAGAGATGCCAACCTTCCTGTCAATCTTTGAGCCCCCTTTTTTGTAGTTGGTGGCTCCATCCGAAGTATAGCTCCAATTTTACTTGGATTAGCTTCGATTCCCTTTGTTGAAACCAAACATCCAAGAAATTCCCCTTCTTTACTCCAAAAACACATTTTTCTGGATTCAATTTTAAGCCAGCTTGTCTGAAATTGGCGAAGGTCTCCTGTAAATCAGCAATATGATTCTCCTGTTTCGTGCTTTTTACAATGATGTCATCAACATAAGTTAGCACATTTCTACCTATCTGAGACTGGAGAACCCTCGCAGTCATTCTGCTGAAACTTCCTTCAGCGTTTTTGAGCCCCTCAGGCATCCGAAGATAGCAATACGTGCCACTTGGAGTTATGAAGCTAGTCTTCGGCTCATCTTCCTTTTTCATCCAGATTTGGTGGTAGCCTGAATAACAGTCTAACAGACTCATGAGTTCTGAAGAAGCTGCTGCATCAACTAAAGAGTCTATCCTTGGCAATGGGAATTCATCCTTCGGACAAGCCTTGTTAAGATCTGTAAAATCGATACACATTCGCCACTTGCCATTGGCCTTTTTTACCATAACAGTGTTAGCTAGCCATTCTGGATACTTTACTTCTCTGATAACTCCTGCACTGAGGAGTCTTTTGACTTCATTACGAGCACCTTCGGCTTTATCATCTGACATTTTCCGAAGCCTCTGCTTTCTGGGTTTGAAGGATGGATCAACATTGAGCGAGTGCTCAATAACATCCCTATTAACTCCGCAAAGATCATTGGCTGACCATGCAAAAACATCTTTGTTGTTGAACAAAAACCTTATCAAGGTTTTCTCTTGTTCTTCGGATAACTGAGAGCCCAACACACCTTCTGCTCTGCTATGTCCTCACATAAGAGCATGGGCTTCGGCTGATCTGCTGAAGCTGCTTTCTCCCTTCTGAATTTGTATTGTTCACAAGCTTCAGCTCCATCTATGTTATGGATTGCTTTTGAGTCAGTCCAGTTTCCTTCGGCCCTTCTGGCAGCTTCCTGACTTCCATGGATAGCGATGGGTCCTTGATCCGAAGGTATCTTCATGCAGAGATAAGCAGGATGAAGAATTGCTTCGAAAGCATTGAGGGTGCCACGACCAATGATTGCATTGTAAGGATATTCCATGTCAACAATGTCAAACACAACTTGCTCAGTTCTGGTGTTGTTGATGAACCCGAAGGTCACTAGCATGGTGATCTTGCCCAGTGCTACAATCTGTCTTCCTCCGAAGCCACAGAGAGGATGTGTAGCATCATGAATCTTATCTTCTGGCTCTTGCATTTGTCTGAAGGCCTTAGCAAATATGATATCAGCTGCACTACCTATGTCAACCAAGACATTGTGGACCAGAAATCCTTTGATAACACAAGAGATAACCATGGCATCGTTGTGTGGGTAATCCTTGAGCTGAAGATCCTCTTGGGAGAAGGTAATGGGAATGTGAGACCATCTTGACTTGATGAAGGGTCCCTGCACCCCAACATGCTGTACCCTTCTCTGTGCTTCTTTTTTCTGCTTCTTATTGGCTGGCTCTGAGGACGAACCACCTGTAATCGGGAGCACCAGCTTCGGGTCCGAAGCAGCTCCAGCTCGATCATTGAACGAAGCCATCAGCTCAAAAAGTGGAAGTGAGTTCACCGGAGGTGGGCGCCAATGTTGGGGACTTGCTCTCAAATGCTATGAATTAAGAACAAGGCAACATAAAATGTTAAATATCAATGCCCTTCGTCCGCCGAAACGTTATCTCCAGAAGGATCTAATGAACTTCGGACGAAGGTCACGAATATGATATTACAAAGGTTTCACCTTCGTAATTAAACTTATAAAGATAATATAAAGTAAAGTTGAAACATGAAACATTGCAAATAAACATCTTGAAAACAAATGATGTCATTCATATGTCTTATTATATGAATTTTAAGATGTTTGAATACAACGATTAAATACATTTATACCTTTGCCTTGACAAGCAATCCGAATGATGCGTTAGTGATTACCGGAATGCGTGAACAGTAAAGGAATACTGTTCACTATTTATAGGTACAGGACACAGCCTGTGAGGAATTACAATTATGCCCCTCATAGAAGTTTACAACATCGACTCAGATCTTTATGGACTAAAAGGTCATTCCATCTTTAAGTCGGTTTCCAATACCGAAGCTTCATGAAGAAGAACCTTCGGTCATCTCATACAAACAGCTTCAGCCGAAAGCCGCTTCTTCCTAGAAGACCTTCGGCGACGAAGCATAGACCCAACAGGGGGTTGTGTGGCCATTTATCATCGACTAGAGGCTCATAAACCTCACCCCACATATGTTTCCTTGACATAGATTACATTCTTGGATTTCTGGTGGAAACCATTTCTTGGTTAAAAACTCGTACGTGTTAGCCTTCGGTATTATTGAAAATGGTCATTCATGGCTATTTTCGGCAAAATGGGGGTTGTGTGGCCATTGATCATCGACCAGAGGCTCATACACCTCACCCCACATATGTTTCCTTGTCGTAGATCACATTCTTGGATTTCTGGTGGAGACCATTTCTTGGTCAAAAATCCATAGGTGTTAGCCTTCGATATTATTGAAAATGGTCGTTCATGGCTATTTTCGACAAAAATGGGGGTTGTGTGGCCATTGATTATCGACCAGAGGATCATACACCTCACCCCACATATGTTTCCTTGCCATAGATCACATTCTTGGATTTCTGGTGGAGACCATTTCTTGGTCAAAAATCCGTAGGTGTTAGCCTTCGGTATTATTGTAAATGGTCATTCATGGCTATTTTCGACAAAAATGGGGGTTGTGTGGCCATTGATCATCGACCAGAGGCTCATACACCTCACCCCACATATGTTTCCTTGCCATAGATCACATTCTTGGATTTCTGGTGGAGACCATTTCTTGGTCAAAAATCCGTAGGTCTTAGCCTCTAATATTATTGAAAATGGTCGCTCATGGCTATTTTCAAGGTCGTTCATGGCTATTTTCGGCAAAATGGGGGTTGTGTGGCCATTGATCATCGACCAGAGGCTCGTACACCTCACCCCACATATGTTTCCTTGCCATAGATTACATTCTTGGATTTCTGGTGGAAACCATTTCTTGGTTAAAAACTCGTACGTGTTAGCCTTCGGTATTATTGAAAATGGTCATTCATGGCTATTTTCGGCAAAATGGGGGTTGTGTGGCCATTGATCGTCGACCAGATGCTCATACACGTCACCCCACATATGTTTCCTTGTCGTAGATCACATTCTTGGATTTCTGGTGGAGACCATTTCTTGGTCAAAAATCCGTAGGTGTTAGCCTTCGATATTATTGAAAATGGTCGTTCATGGCTATTTTCGACAAAAATGGGGGTTGTGTGGCCATTGATCATCGACCAGAGGCTCATACACCTCACCCCACATATGTTTCCTTGCCATAGATCACATTCTTGGATTTCTGGTGGAGACCATTTCTTGGTCAAAAATCCGTAGGTGTTAGCCTTCGGTATTATTGTAAATGGTCATTCATGGCTATTTTCGACAAAAATGGGGGTTGTGTGGCCATTGATCATCGACCAGAGGCTCATACACCTCACCCCACATATGTTTCCTTGCCATAGATCACATTCTTGGATTTCTGGTGGAGACCATTTTTTGGTCAAAAATCCGTAGGTCTTAGCCTCTAATATTATTGAAAATGGTCGCTCATGGCTATTTTCATAAAAAAATGGGGGTTGTGTGGCCATTTATCATCGACTAGAGGCTCATAAATCTCACCCCACATATGTTTCCTTGCCATAGATCACATTCTTGGATTTTTGGTGGAGACCATTTCTTGGTCAAAAACTCGTACGTGTTAGCCTTCGGTATTATTGAAAATGGTCGTTCATGGCTATTTTCGGCAAAATGGGGGTTCTGTGGCCATTGATCATCGACCAGAGGCTCGTACACCTCACCCCACATATGTTTCCTTGCCATAGATCACATTCTTGGATTTCTGGTGGAGACCATTTCTTGGGCAAAAATCCGAATGTGTTAGCCTTTGGTATTTTTGAAAATGGTCATTCATGGCTATTTTCGACAAAAATGGGGGTTGTGTGGCCATTGATCTTCGACCAGAGGCTCATACACCTCACTACACATATGTTTCCTTGCCATAGATCACATTCTTGGATTTATGGTGGAGACCATTTCTTGGTCAAAAATCCGTAGGTGTTAGCCTTCAGTGTCATTGAAAATGGTCGTTCATGGCTATTTTCGACAAAAAATTAGGGTTGTGTGGCCATTGATCGTCGACCAGAGGCTCATACACCTCACCCCACATATGTTTCCTTGCCATAGATCACATTCTTGGATTTCTGGTGGAGACCATTTCTTGGTCAAAAATCCGTAGGTGTTAGCCTTAGGTATTATTGAAAATGGTCGTTCATGGCTATTTTCGACAAAAATGGGGGTTGTGTGGCCATTGATCATCGACCAGACGCTCATACACCTCACCCCACATATGTTTCCTTGCCATAGATCACATTCTTGGATTTCTGGTGGAGACCATTTCTTGGTCAAAAATCCGTAGGTGTTAGCCTCTAGTATTATTGAAAATGGTCGCTCATGGCTATTTTCAAGGTTGCTCATGGCTATTTTCATAAAAAATGGGGGTTGTGTGGCCATTTATCATCGACTAGAGGCTCATAAACCTCACCCCACATATGTTTCCTTGCCATAGATCACATTCTTGGATTTCTGGTGGAGACCATTTCTTGGTTAAAAACTCGTACGTGTTAGCCTTCGGTATTATTGAAAATGGTCGTTCATGGCTATTTTTGGCAAAATGGGGGTTGTGTGGCCATTGATCATCGACCAGAGGCTCGTACACCTCACCCCACATATGTTTCCTTGCCATAGATCACATTCTTGGATTTCTGGTGGAGACCATTTCTTGGTCAAAAATCCGTACGTGTTAGCCTTTGGTATTTTTGAAAATGGTCATTCATGGCTATTTTTGACAAAAATGGGGGTTGTGTGGCCATTGATCTTCGACCAGAGGCTCATACACCTCACTACACATATGTTTCCTTGCCATAGATCACATTCTTGGATTTATGGTGGAGACCATTTCTTGGTCAAAAATCCGTAGGTGTTAGCCTTCAGTGTCATTGAAAATGGTCGTTCATGGCTATTTTCGACAAAAATTAGGGTTGTGTGGCCATTGATCGTCGACCAGAGGCTCATACACCTCACCCCACATATGTTTCCTTGCCATAGATCACATTCTTGGATTTCTGGTGGAGACCATTTCTTGGTCAAAAATCCGTAGGTGTTAGCCTTCGGTATTATTGAAAATGGTCGTTCATGGCTATTTTCGACAAAAATGGGGGTTGTGTGGCCATTGATCATCGACCAGACGCTCATACACCTCACCCCACATATGTTTCCTTGCCATAGATCACATTCTTGGATTTCTGGTGGAGACCATTTCTTGGTCTAAAATCCGTAGGTGTTAGCCTATAGTATTATTGAAAATGGTCGCTCATGGCTATTTTCAAGGTCGCTCATGGCTATTTTCATAAAAAATGGGGGTTGTGTGGCCATTTATCATCGACTAGAGGCTCATAAACCTCACCCCACATATGTTTCCTTGCCATAGATTACATTCTTGGATTTCTGGTGGAAACCATTTCTTGGTTAAAAACTCGTACGTGTTAGCCTTCGGTATTATTGAAAATGGTCATTCATGGCTATTTTCGGCAAAATGGGGGTTGTGTGGCCATTGATCGTCGACCAGAGGCTCATACACCTCACCCCACATATGTTTCCTTGTCGTAGATCACATTCTTGGATTTCTGGTGGAGACCATTTCTTGGTCAAAAATCCGTAGGTGTTAGCCTTCGATATTATTGAAAATGGTCGTTCATGGCTATTTTCGACAAAAATGGGGGTTGTGTGGCCATTGATCATCGACCAGAGGCTCATACACCTCGCCCCACATATGTTTCCTTGCCATAGATCACATTCTTGGATTTCTGGTGGAGACCATTTCTTGGTCAAAAATCCGTAGGTGTTAGCCTTCGGTATTATTGTAAATGGTCATTCATGGCTATTTTCGACAAAAATGGGGGTTGTGTGGCCATTGATCATCGACCAGAGGCTCATACACCTCACCCCACATATGTTTCCTTGCCCAAGATCACATTCTTGGATTTATGGTGGAGACCATTTCTAGGTCAAAAATCCGTAGGTGTTAGCCTTCAGTGTCATTGAAAATGGTCGTTCATGGCTATTTTCGACAAAAATTAGGGTTGTGTGGCCATTGATCGTCGACTAGAGGCTCATACATCTCACCCCACATATGTTTCCTTGCCATAGATCACATTCTTGGATTTCTGGTGGAGACCATTTCTTGGTCAAAAATCCGTAGGTGTTAGCCTTCGGTGTTATTGTAAATGGTCATTCATGGCTATTTTCGACAAAAATGGGGGTTGTGTGGCCATTGATCATCGACCAGACGCTCATACACCTCACCCCACATATGTTTCCTTGCCATAGATCACATTCTTGGATTTTTGGTGGAGACCATTTCTTGGTCAAAAACTCGTACGTGTTAGCCTTCGGTATTATTGAAAATGGTCGTTCATGGCTATTTTCGGCAAAATGGGGGTTCTGTGGCCATTGATCATCGACCAGAGGCTCGTACACCTCACCCCACATATGTTTCCTTTCCATAGATCACATTTTAGGATTTCTGGTGGAGACCATTTCTTGGTCAAAAATCCGTAGGTGTTAGCCTTCGGTATTATTGTAAATGGTCATTCATGGCTATTTTCGACAAAAATGGGGGTTGTGTGGCCATTGATCATCGACCAGACGCTCATACACCTCACCCCACATATGTTTCCTTGCCATAGATCACATTCTTGGATTTCTGGTGGAGACCATTTCTTGGTCAAAAATCCGTAGGTGTTAGCCTTCGGTATTATTGAAAATGGTCGTTCATGGCTATTTTCGACAAAAATGGGGGTTGTGTGGCCATTGATCATCGACCAGAGGCTCATACACCTCACCCCACATATGTTTCCTTGCCATAGATCACATTCTTGGATTTCTGGTGGAGACCATTTCTTGGTCAAAAATCCGTAGGTGTTAGCCTTCGGTATTATTGAAAATGGTCGTTCATGGCTATTTTCGACAAAAATTGGGGTTGTGTGGCCATTGATCATCGACCAGACGCTCATACACCTCACCCCACATATGTTTCCTTGCCATAGATCACATTCTTGGATTTCTGGTGGAGACCATTTCTTGGTCAAAAATCCGTAGGTGTTAGCCTTCGGTATTATTGAAAATGGTCGTCATGGCTATTTTCGCTATTTTCAAAAATGGGGGTTGTGTGGCCATTGATCATCGACCAGAGGCTCATACACCTCACCCCACATATGTTTCCTTGCCATAGATCACATTCTTGGATTTCTGGTGGAGACCATTTCTTGGTCAAAAATCCGTAGGTGTTAGCCTTCGGTATTATTGAAAATGGTCGTTCATGGCTATTTTCAAAAAATGGGGGTTGTGTGGCCATTATCATCGACCAGAGGCTCATACACCTCACCCCACATATGTTTCCTTGCCATAGATCACATTCTTGGATTTTGGTGGAGACCATTTCTTGGTCAAAAATCGTACGTGTTAGCCTTCGGTATTATTGAAAATGGTCATTCATGGCTATTTTCGACAAAATGGGGGTTGTGTGGCCATTGATCATCGACCAGAGGCTAGTACACCTCACCCCACATATGTTTCCTTGCCATAGATCACATTCTTGGATTTCTGGTGGAGACCATTTCTTGGTCAAAAATCCGTACGTGTTAGCCTTTGGTATTTGAAAATGGTCATTCATGGCTATTTTCGACAAAAATGTGGGGTTGTGTGGCCATTGATCTTCGACAGAGGCTCATACCACTCACCCCACATATGTTTCCTTGCCATAGATCACATTCTTGGATTTCTGGTGGCAGACATTTCTTAGTCAAAATCCGTAGGTGTTAGCCTTCAGGTGTCATTGAAAATGGTCGGTTCATGGCTATTTTCGACAAAAACTGTAGGGTTGTGTGGCCATTGATCGTCGACCCTAGACGGCTCATACAGCCTCACCCCCACATCATGTTTTCCTTGCCATAGACTCACATTCTTGGATTTCCTGGTGGGAGACCCATTTCTTGGTCTAAAATACGATAAGGGTAGTTATGCCTCTAGTTATTATTGAAAATGGGTCCTCATCGGCTATTTTCAAGTCGCTCATGGCTATTTTCATAAAAAAAATGGGGGTTGTGTGGCCATCTTTATCATCGACTAGAGGCTCATAAAACCTCACCCCACATATGTTTCCTTGCCATAGATTACATTCTTGGATGTCTGGTGGAAACTATTTCTTGGTTAAAAACTCGTACGTGTTAGCCTTCGGTATTATTGAAAATGGTCATTCATGGCTATTTTCGGCAAAATGGGGGTTGTGTGGCCATTGATCATCAACCAGAGGCTCGTACACCTCACCCCACATATGTTTCCTTGCCATAGATCACATTCTTGGATTTCTGGTGGAGACCATTTCTTGGTTAAAAATCCGTACGTGTTTAGCCTTTGGTATTTTTGAAAATGGTCATTCATGGCTATTTTCGACAAAAATGGGGGTTGTGTGGCCATTGATCTTCGACTAGAGGCTCATAACATCCTCACCCGACATATGTTTCCTTGCCATAGATCACATTCTTGGATTTCTGGTGCAGACATTTCTTGGTCAAAAAATCCGTAGGTGTTAGCCTTCGGTATTATTGAAAATGGTCGTTCATGGCTATTTTCAACAAACAATGGGGGTTGTGTGGCCATTGATCATCGACCAGACGCTCATACACCTCACCCCACATATGTTTCCTTGCCATAGGATCACATTCTTAGGATTTCTGGTGGAGACCATTTCTTGGTCTAAAATCCGTAGGTGTTAGCCTCTAGTATTATTGAAAATGGTCGCTCATGGCTATTTTCAAGGTCGCTCATGGCTATTTTCATAAAAAATGGGGTTGTGTGGCCATTTATCATCGACTAGAGGCTCATAAACCTCACCCCACATATGTTTCCTTGCCATAGATTACATTCTTGGATTTCTGGTGGAAACCATTTCTTGGTTAAAAACTCGTACGTGTTAGCCTTCGGGTATTATTGAAAATGGTCATTCATGGCTATTTTCCGGCAAAATGGGGGTTGTGTGGCCATTGATCATCGACCAGAGGCTCATACACCTCACCCCACATATGTTTCCTTGCCATAGATACACATTCTTGGATTCTGGTGGAGACCCATTTCTTGGTCAAAAATCCGTAGGTGTTAGCCTTCGGTATTATTGAAAATGGTCGTTCATGGCTATTTTCGGACAAAAATGGGGGTTGTGTGGCCATTGATCATCGACTAGAGGCTCATACACCTCACCCCACATATGTTTTCTTGCCATAGATCACATTCTTGGATTTCTGGTGGAGACCATTTCTTGGTCAAAAATCCGTAGGTGTTAGCCTTCGGTATTATTTGAAAATGGTCGTTCATGGCTATTTTCGACAAAAATGGGGGTGTGTGGCCATTGATCATCGACCAGATGCTCATACACCTCACCCCACATATGTTTCCTTGCCATAGATCACATTCTTGGATTTCTGGTGGAGACCATTTCTTGGTCTAAATATCCGTAGGTCTTAGCCTCTAGTATTATTGAAAAATGGTCGCTCATGGCTATTTTCATAAAAAATGGGGGTTGTGTGGCCAATTTATCATCACCTAGAGGCTCATAAACCTCACCCCACATATTGTTTCCTTGCCATAGATCACATTCTTGGATTTCTGGTGGAGACCATTTCTTGGTTAAAAACTCGTACGGTGTTAGCCTTCGGTATTATTGAAAATGGTCGTTCATGGCTATTTTCGGCAAAATGGGGGTTGTGTGGCCATTGATCATCGACCAGAGGATCATAACACCTCACCCCACATATGTTTCCTTGCCATAGATCACATTCTTGGATTCCTGGTGGAGACCATTTCTTGGTCAAAAATCCATACGTGTTAGCCTTTGGTATTTTTGAAAATGGTCATTCATGGCTATTTTCGACAAAAATGGGGGTTGTGTGGCCATTGATCATCGACTAGAGGCTCATACACCTCACCCCACATAGTTTCCTTGCCATAGATCACATTCTTGGATTTCTGGTGGAGACCATTTCTTGGTCAAAAATCCGTAGGTGTTAGCCTTCGGTATTATTGAAAATGGTCGTTCATGGCTATTTTCGACAAAAAATGGGGTTGTGTGGCCATTGATCATCGACCAGACGCTCATACACCTCACCCCACATTTGTTTCCTTGCCATAGATCACATTCTTGGATTTCTGGTGGAGACCATTTCTTGGTCTAAAAATCCGTAGGTGTTAGCCTCTAGTATTATTGAAAATGGTCGCTCATGGCTATTTTCAAGGTCGCTCATGGCTATTTTCATAAGAAATGGGGGTTGTGTGGCCATTTATCATCGACTAGAGGCTCATAAACCTCACCCCACATATGTTTCCTTGCCATAGATTACATTCTTGGATTTCTGGTGGAAACCATTTCTTGTTAAAAACGCGTACGTGTTAGCCTTCGGTATTATTGAAAATGGTCATTCATGGCTATTTTCGGCAAAATGGGGGTTGTGTGGCCATTGATCGTCGACCAGAGGCTCATACACCTCACCCCACATATGTTTCCTTGTCGTAGATCACATTCTTGGATTTCTGGTGGAGACCAATTTTTTGGTCAAAAAACCGTAGGTGTTAGCCTTCGATATTATTGAAAATGGTCGTTCATGGCTATTTTCGACAAAAATGGGGTTGTGTGGCCATTGATCATCGACCAGAGGCTCATACACCTCACCCCACATATGTTTCCTTGCCATAGATCACATTCTTGGATTTCTGGTGGAGACCATTTCTTGGTCAAAAACTCGTACGTGTTAGCCTTCGGTATTATTGAAAATGGTCGTTCATGGCTATTTTCGGCAAAATGGGGGTTCTGTGGCCATTGATCATCGACCAGAGGCTCGTACACCTCACCCCACATATGTTTCCTTGCCATAGATCACATTCTTGGATTCTGGTGGAGACCATTTCTTGGTCAAAAATCCGTAGGTGTTAGCCTTCGGTATTATTGAAAATGGTCGTTCATGGCTATTTTCGGCAAAATGGGGGTTCTGTGGCCATTGATCATCGACCAGAGGCTCGTACACGTCACCCCACATATGTTTCCTTGCCATAGATCACATTCTTGGATTTCTGGTGGAGACCATTTCTTGGTCAAAAATCCGTAGGTGTTAGCCTTCGGTATTATTGAAAATGGTCGTTCATGGCTATTTTCGACAAAAATGGGGGTTGTGTGGCCATTGATCATCGACCAGAGGCTCATACACCTCACCCCACATATGTTTCCTCGCCATAGATCACATTCTTGGATTTCTGGTGGAGACCATTTCTTGGTCAAAAATCCGTAGGTCTTAGCCTCTAATATTATTGAAAATGGTCGCTCATGGCTATTTTCGGCAAAATGGGGGTTCTGTGGCCATTGATCGTCGACCAGAGGCTCATACACCTCACCCACATATGTTTCCTTGTCGTAGATCACATTCTTGGATTTCTGGTGGAGACCATTTCTTGGTCAAAAATCCGTAGGTGTTAGCCTTCGATATTATTGAAAATGGTCGTTCATGGCTATTTTCGACAAAAATGGGGGTTGTGTGGCCATTGATCATCGACCAGAGGCTCATACACCTCACCCCACATATGTTTCCTTGCATAGATCACATTCTTGGATTTCTGGTGGAGACCATTTCTTGGGTCAAAATTCTGTAGGTGTTAGCCTTCGGTATTATTGAAAATGGTCGTTCATGGCTATTTTCGACAAAAATGGGGGTTGTGTGGCCATTGATCATCGACCAGACGCTCATACACCTCACCCCACATATGTTTCCTTGCCATAGATCACATTCTTGGATTTCTGGTGGAGACCATTTCTTGGTCTAAAATCCGTAGGTGTTAGCCTCTAGTATTATTGAAAATGGTCGCTCATGGCTATTTTCAAGGTCGCTCATGGCTATTTTCATAAAAAATGGGGGTGGTGTGGCCATTTTCATCGACTAGAGGTTCATAAACCTCACCCCACATATGTTTCCTTGCCATAGATCACATTCTTGGATTTCTGGTGGAGACCATTTCTTGGTCAAAAATCCGTACGTGTTAGCCTTTGGTATTTTTGAAAATGGTCGTATCATGGCTTGGTCGATGATCAATGGCCACAAACCCCCATTTTTTATGAAAATAGCCATGAGCGACCATTTTCAATAATACTAGAGGCTAAGACCTACGGATTTTTGACCAAGAAATGGTCTCCACCCGAAATCCAAGAATGTGATCTATGGCAAGGAAACATATGTGGGGTGAGGTGTATGAGCCTCTCGTTGATGATCAATGGCCACACAACCCCCATTTTTGTCGAAAATAGCCATGAATGACCATTTACAATAATACCGAAGGCTAACACCTACGGATTTTTGACCAAGAAATGGTCTCCACCAGAAATCCAAGAATGTGATCTATGGCAAGGAAACATATGTGGGGTGAGGTGTATGAGCGTATGGTCGATGATCAATGGCCACACAACCCCCATTTTTGTCGAAAATAGCCATGAACGACCATTTTCAATAATATCGAAGGCTAACACCTACGGACTTTTGACCAAGAAATGGTCTCCACCAGAAATCCAAGAATGTGATCTACGACAAGGAAACATATGTGGGGTGAGGTGTATGAGCCTCTGGTCGACGATCAATGGCCACACAACCCCCATTTTGCCGAAAATAGCCATGAATGACCATTTTCAATAATACCGAAGGCTAACACGTACGAGTTTTTAACCAAGAAATGGTTTCCACCAGAAATCCAAGAATGTAATCTATGGCAAGGAAACATATGTGGGGTGAGGTTTATGAGCCTCTAGTCGATGATAAATGGCCACACAACCCCCATATTTATGAAAATAGCCATGAGCGACCTTGAAAATAGCCATGAGCGACCATTTTCAATAATACTAGATGCTAACACCTACGGACTTTAGACCAAGAAATGGTCTCCACCAGAAATCCAAGAATGTGATCTATGGCAAGGAAACATATGTGGGGTGAGGTGTATGAGCGTCTGGTCGATGATCAATGGCCACACAACCCCCATTTTTTGTCGAAAATAGCCATGAACGACCATTTTCAATAATACCGAAGGCTAACACCTACGGATTTTTGACCAAGAAATGGTCTCCACCAGAAATCCAAGAATGTGATCTATGGCAAGGAAACATATGTGGGGTGAGATTTATGAGCCTCTAGTCGATGATAAATGGCCACACAACCCCCATTTTTTTATGAAAATAGCCATGAGCGACCATTTTCAATAATATTAGAGGCTAAGACCTACGGATTTTGACCAAGAAATGGTCTCCACCAGAAATCCAAGAATGTGATCTATGGCGAGGAAAAATATGTGGGGTGAGGTGTATGAGCCTCTAGTCGATGATCAATGGCCACACAACCCCCATTTTTGTCGAAAATAGCCATGAACGACCATTTTCAATAATATCGAAGGCTAACACATACGGATTTTTGACCAAGAAATGGTCTCCACCAGAAATCCATGAATGTGATCTATGGCAAGGAAACATATGTGGGGTGAGGTGTACGAGCCTCTGGTCGATGATCAATGGCCACACAACCCCCAATTTTTATGAAAATAGCCATGAGAGACCATTTTCAATAATACTAGAGGCTAAGACCTACGGATTTTTGACCAAGAAATGGTCTCCACCAGAAATCCAAGAATGTGATCTATGGCAAGGAAACATATGTGGGGTGAGGTGTATGAGCCTCTGGTCGATGATCAATGGCCACACAACCCTCATTTTTGTCGAAAATAGCCATGAATGACCATTTACAATAATACCGAAGGCTAACACCTACGGATTTTTGACCAAGAAATGGTCTCCACCAGAAATCCAAGAATGTGATCTATGGCAAGGAAACATATGTGGGGTGAGGTGTATGAGCCTCTAGTCGATGATCAATGGCCACACAACCCCCATTTTTGTCGAAAATAGCCATGAATGACCATTTTCAAAAATACCAAAGGCTAACACATACGGATTTTTGACCAAGAAATGGTCTCCACCAGAAATCCAAGAATGTGATCTATGGCAAGGAAACATATGTGGGGTGAGTTGTATGAGCCTCTGGTCGATGATCAATTGCCACACAACCCCCATTTTGTCGAAAATAGCCATGAACGACCATTTTCAATAATACCGAAGGCTAACACCTACGGATTTTTGACCAAGAAATGGTCTCCACCAGAAATCCAAGAATGTGATCTACGACAAGGAAACATATGTGGGGTGAGGTGTATGAGCCTCTGGTCGACGATCAATGGCCACACAACCCCCATTTTGCCGAAATAGCCATGAATGACCATTTTCAATAATACCGAAGGCTAACACGTACGAGTTTTTAACCAAGAAATGGTTTCCACCAGAAATCCAAGAATGTAATCTATGGCAAGGAAACATATGTGGGGTGAGGTCTATGAGCCTCTAGTCGATGATAAATGGCCACACAACCCCCATTTTTTATGAAAATAGCCATGAGCGACCTTGAAAATAGCCATGAGCGACCATTTTCAATAATACTAGAGGCTAACACCTACGGATTTTAGACCAAGAAATGGTCTCCACCAGAAATCCTAGAATGTGATCTATTGCAAGGAAACATATGGGGGGTGAGGTGGATGAGCCTCTGGTCGATGATCAATGGCCACACAACCCCCATTTTTGTCGAAAATAGCCATGAACGATCATTTACAATAATACCGAAGGCTAACACCTACGGATTTTTGACCAAGAAATGGTCTCCACCAGAAATCCAAGAATGTGATCTATGGCAAGGAAACATATGTGGGGTGAGGTTTATGAGCCTCTAGTCGATGATAAATGGCAACACAACCCCCATTTTTGATGAAAATAGCCATGAGCGACCATTTTCAATAATACTAGAGGCTAACACCTACGGATTTTAGACCAAGAAATGGTCTCCACCAGAAATCCAAGAATGTGATCTATGGCAAGGAAACATATGTGGGGTGAGGTGTATGAGCGTCTGGTCGATGATCAATGGCCACACAACCCCCATTTTTGTCGAAAATAGCCATGAACGACCATTTTCAATAATACCGAAGGCTAACACCTACGGATTTTTGACCAAGAAATGGTCTCCACCAGAAATCCAAGAATGTGATCTATGGCAAGGAAACATATGTGGGGTGAGGTGTATGAGCCTCTGGTCGATGATCATTGGCCACACAACCCCCATTTTTGTCGAAAATAGCCATGAACGACCATTTTCAATAATATCGAAGGCTAACACCTACGGATTTTTGACCAAGAAATGGTCTCCACCAGAAATCCAAGAATGTGATCTACGACAAGGAAACATATGTGGGGTGAGGTGTATGAGCCTCTGGTCGACGATCAATGGCCACACAACCCCCATTTTGCCGAAAATAGCCATGAATGACCATTTTCAATAATATCGAATGCTAACACCTACGGATTTTTGACCAAGAAATGGTCTCCACCAGAAATCCAAGAATGTGATCTACGACAAGGAAACATATGTGGGGTGAGGTGTATGAGCCTCTGGTCGACGATCAATGGCCACACAACCCCCATTTTGCCGAAAATAGCCATGAATGACCATTTTCAATAATACCGAAGGCTAACACGTACGAGTTTTTAACCAAGAAATGGTTTCCATTAGAAATCCAAGAATGTAATCTATGGCAAGGAAACATATGTGGGGTGAGGTGTATGAGCCTCTAGTCGATGATAAATGGCCACACAACCCCCATTTTTTATGAAAATAGCCATGAGCGACCTTGAAAATAGCCATGAGCAACCATTTTCAATAATACTAGAGGCTAACACCTACGGATTTTGGACCAAGAAAAGGTCTCCACCAGAAATCCAAGAATGTGATCTATGGCAAGGAAACATATGTGGGGTGAGATGTATGAGCGTCTGGTCGATGATCAATGGCCACACAACCCCCATTTTTGTCGAAAATAGCCATGAACGACCATTTTCAATAATACCGAAGGCTAACACCTACGGATTTTTGACCAAGAAATGGTCTCCACCAGAAATCCAAGAATGTGATCTATGGCAAGGAAACATATGTGGGGTGAGGTGTATGAGCCTCTAGTCGATGATCAATGGCCACACAACCCCCATTTTTGTCGAAAATAGCCATGAATGACCATTTTCAAAAATACCAAAGGCTAACACGTACGGATTTTTGACCAAGAAATGGTCTCCACCAGAAATCCAAGAATGTGATCTATGGCAAGGAAAGATATGTGGGGTGAGGTGTACGAGCCTCTGGTTGATGATCAATGGCCACACAACCCCCATTTTTGTCGAAAATAGCCATGAATGACCATTTTCAATAATACCGAAGGCTAACACGTACGAGTTTTTAACCAAGAAATGGTTTCCACCAGAAATCCAAGAATGTAATCTATGGCATGGAAACATATGTGGGGTGAGGTGTATGAGCCTCTGGTCGTTGATCAATGGCCACACAGCCCCCATTTTTTATGAAAATAGCCATGAGCGACCATTTTCAATAATACTAGAGGCTAAGACCTACGGATTTTTAACCAAGAAATGGTCTCCACCAGAAATCCAAGAATGTGATCTACGACAAGGAAACATATGTGGGGTGAGGTGTATGAGCGTCTGGTCGACGATCAATGGCCACACAACCCCCATTTTTGTCGAAAATAGCCATGAACGACCATTTTCAATAATACCAAAGGCTAACACCTACGGATTTTTGACCAAGAAATGGTCGGGGTGAGGTTTACGAGCCTCTGGTCGATGATCAATGGCCACACAACCCCCATTTTTTATGAAAATAGCCATGAGCGACCTTGAAAATAGCCATGAGCGACCATTTTCAATAATACTAGAGGCTAACACCTACGGATTTTAGACCAAGAAATGGTTTCCACCAGAAATCCAAGAATGTGATCTATGGCAAGGAAACATATGTGGGGTGAGGTGTATGAGCCTCTGGTCGACGATCAATGGCCACACAACCCCCATTTTGCCGAAAATAGCCATGAATGACCATTTTCAATAATACCGAAGGCTAACACCTACGGATTTTTGACCAAGAAATGGTCTCCACCAGAAATCCAAGAATGTGATCTATGGCAAGGAAACATATGTGGGGTGAGGTGTATGAGCCTCTGGTTGACGATCAATGGCCACACAACCCTATTTTTTGTCGAAAATAGCCATGAACGACCATTTTCAATGACACTGAAGGCTAACACCTACGGATTTTTGACCAAGAAATGGTCTCCACCATAAATCCAAGAATGTGATCTATGGCAAGGAAACATATGTGTAGTGAGGTGTATGAGCCTCTGGTCGAAGATCAATGGCCACACAACCCCCATTTTTGTCGAAAATAGCCATGAATGACCATTTTAAAAAAATACCAAAGGCTAACACATTCGGATTTTTGCCCAAGAAATGGTCTCCACCATAAATCCAAGAATGTGATCTATGGCAAGGAAACATATGTGGGGTGAGGTGTACGAGCCTCTGGTCGATGATCAATTGCCACAGAACACCCCATTTTGCCGAAAATAGCCATGAACGACCATTTTCAATAATACCGAAGGCTAACACCTACGGATTTTTGACCAAGAAATGGTCTCCACCATAAATCCAAGAATGTAATCTATGGCAAGGAAACATATGTGGGGTGAGGTGTATGAGCGTCTGGTCGACGATCAATGGCCACACAACCCCCATTTTTGTCGAAAATAGCCATGAACGACCATTTTCAATAATACCGAAGGCTAACACCTACGGATTTTTGACCAAGAAATGGTCTCCACCATAAATCCAAGAATGTGATCTATGGCAAGGAAACATATGTGGGGTGAGGTGTATGAGCGTCTGGTCGATGATCAATGGCCACACAACCCCCATTTTTGTCGAAAATAGCCATGAACGACTATTTTCAATAATATCGAAGGCTAACACGTACGAGTTTTTAACCAAGAAATGGTTTTCCACCAGAAATCCAAGAATGTAATCTATGGCAAGGAAACATATGTGGGGTGAGGTTTATGAGCCTCTGGTCGATGATAAATGGCCACACAACCCCAATTTTTTATGAAAATATCCATGAGCGACCTTGAAAATAGCCATGAGCGACCATTTTCAATAATACTAGAGGCTAACACCTACGGATTTTAGACCAAGAAATGGTCTCCACCAGAAATCCAAGAATGTGATCTATGGCAAGGAAACATATGTGGGGTGAGGTGTATGAGCGTCTGGTCGATGATCAATGGCCACAGAACCCCCATTTTGCCGAAAATAGCCATGAACGACCATTTTCAATAATACCGAAGGCTAACACGTACGGATTTTTGACCAAGAAATGGTCTCCACCAGAAATCCAAGAATGTGATCTATGGCAAGGAAACAAATGTGGGGTGAGGTGTATGAGCCTCTGGTCGATGATCAATGGCCACACAACCCCCATTTTTGTCGAAAATAGCCATGAACGACCATTTTCAATAATATCGAAGGCTAACTAGGGGTTGTGTGGCCATTGATCGTCGACCAGAGGCTCATACACCTCACCCCACATATGTTTCCTTGTCGTAGATCACATTCTTGGATTTCTGGTGGAGACCATTTCTTGGTCAAAAATCTGTAGGTGTTAGCCTTCGATATTATTGAAAATGGTCGATCATGGCTATTTTCGACAAAAATGGGGGTTGTGTGGCCATTGATCATCGACCAGAGGCTCATACACCTCACCCCACATATGTTTCCTTGCCATAGATCACATTCTTGGATTTCTGGTGGAGACCATTTCTTGGTCAAAAATCCGTAGGTGTTAGCCTTCGGTATTATTGAAAATGGTCGTTCATGGCTATTTTCGACAAAAATGGGGGTTGTGTGGCCATTGATCATCGACCAGACGCTCATACACCTCACCCCACATATGTTTCCTTGCCATAGATCACATTCTTGGATTTCTGGTGGAGACCATTTCTTGGTCTAAAATCCGTAGGTGTTAGCCTCTAGTATTATTGAAAATGGTCGTTCATGGCTATTTTCGACAAAAATTAGGGTTGTGTGGCCATTGATCATCGACCAGAGGCTCATACACCTCACCCCACATATGTTTCCTTGCCATAGATCACATTCTTGGATTTCTGGTGGAAACCATTTCTTGGTTAAAAACTCGTACGTGTTAGCCTTCGGTATTATTGAAAATGGTCATTCATGGCTATTTTCGGCAAAATGGGGGTTGTGTGGCCATTGATCGTCGACCAGAGGCTCATACACCTCACCCCACATATGTTTCCTTGTCGTAGATCACATTCTTGGATTTCTGGTGGAGACCATTTCTTGGTCAAAAATCCGTAGGTGTTAGCCTTCGATATTATTGAAAATGGTCGTTCATGGCTATTTTCGACAAAAATGGGGGTTGTGTGGCCATTGATCATCGACCAGACGCTCATACACCTCACCCCACATATGTTTCCTTGCCTTAGATCACATTCTTGGATTTCTGGTGGAGACCATTTCTTGGTCAAAAATCTGTACGTGTTAGCCATTGGTATTTTTGAAATGGTCATTCATGGCTATTTTCGACAAAAATGGGGGTTGTGTGGCCATTGATCATCGACTAGAGGCTCATACACCTCACCCCACATATGTTTCCTTGCCATAGATCACATTCTTGGATTTCTGGTGGAGGACCATTTCTTGGTCAAAAATCCGTAGGTGTTAGCCTTCGGTATTATTGAAAATGGTCGTTCATGGCTATTTTCGGCAAAATGGGGGTTGTGTGGCCATTGATCGTCGACCAGAGGCTCATACACCTCACCCCACATATGTTTCCTTGTCGTAGATCACATTCTTGGATTTCTGGTGGAGACCATTTCTTGGTCAAAAATCCGTAGGTGTTAGCCTTCGGTATTATTGAAAATGGTCGTTCATGGCTATTTTCGACAAAAATGGGGGTTGTATGGCCATTGATCATCGACTAGACGCTCATACACCTCACCCCACATATGTTTCCTTGCCATAGATCGCATTCTTGGATTTCTGGTGGAGACCATTTCTTGGTCAAAAATCCGTACGTGTTACCCTTCGGTATGATTGAAAATGGAGGTTGTGTGACCATTGATCATCGACCAGAGGCTCATACACCTCACCCCACATATGTTTCCTTGTCGTAGATCACATTCTTGGATTTCTGGTGGAGACCATTTCTTGGTCAAAAATCCGTAGGTGTTAGCCTTCGGTATTATTGAAAATAGTCGTTCATGGCTATTTTCGACAAAAATGGGGGTTGTGTGGCCATTGATCATCGACCAGAGGCTCATACACCTCACCCCACATATGTTTCCTTGCCATAGATCACATTCTTGGATTTCTGGTGGAGACCATTTCTTGGTCAAAAATCCGTAGGTGTTAGCCTTCGGTATTATTGAAAATGGTCGTTCATGGCTATTTTCGACAAAAATGGGGGTTGTGTGGCCATTGATCATCGACCAGACGCACATACACCTCACTACACATATGTTTCCTTGCCATAGATCACATTCTTGGATTTATGGTGGAGACCATTTCTTGGTCAAAAATCCGTAGGTCTTAGCCTTCGGTATTATTGAAAATGGTCGTTCATGGCTATTTTCGACAAAATGGGGGTTGTGTGGCAATGATCATCGACCAGAGGCTCATACACCTCACCCCACATATGTTTCCTTGCCATAGAT
>NW_023366997.1:0-63084 GCF_902167145.1 Zea mays | reverse complement strand
ATTATGAAAATGGTCGTTCATGGCTATTTTCGACAAAAATTTGGGTTGTGTGGCCATTGATCATCGACCAGAGGCTCATACACCTCACCCCACATATGTTTCCTTGCCATAGATCACATTCTTGGATTTCTGGTGGAGACCATTTCTTGGTCAAAAATCCGTAGGTGTTAGCCTTCGGTATTATTGAAAATGGTCATTCATGGCTATTTTCGACAAAAATGGGGGTTGTGTGGCCATTGATCATCGACCAGAGGCTCATACACCTCACCCCACATATGTTTCCTTGCCATAGATCACATTCTTGGATTTCTGGTGGAGACCATTTCTTGGTCAAAAATCCGTAGGTGTTAGCCTTCGGTATTATTGAAAATGGTCGTTCATGGCTATTTTCGACAAAAATGGGGGTTGTGTGGCCATTGATCATCGACCAGACGCTCATACACCTCACCCCACATATGTTTCCTTGCCATAGATCACATTCTTGGATTTCTGGTGGAGACCATTTCTTGGTCTAAAATCCGTAGGTGTTAGCCTCTAGTATTATTGAAAATGGTCGCTCATGGCTATTTTCAAGGTCGCTCATGGCTATTTTCATAAAAAATGGGGGTTGTGTGGCCATTTATCATCGACTAGAGGCTCATAAACCTCACCCCACATATGTTTCCTTGCCATAGATTACATTCTTGGATTTCTGGTGGAAACCATTTCTTGGTTAAAAACTCGTACCTGTTAGCCTTCGGTATTATTGAAAATGGTCATTCATGGCTATTTTCGGCAAAATGGGGGTTGTGTGGCCATTGATCGTCGACCAGAGGCTCATACACCTCACCCCACATATGTTTCCTTGTCGTACATCACATTCTTGGATTTCTGGTGGAGACCATTTCTTGGTCAAAATCCGTAGGTGTTAGCCTTCAAAATTATTGAAAATGGTCGTTCATGGCTATTTTCGACAAAAATTTGGGTTGTGTGGCCATTGATCATCGACCAGAGGCTCATACACCTCACCCCACATATGTTTCCTTGCCATAGATCACATTCTTGGATTTCTGGTGGAAACCATTTCTTGGTCAAAAATCCGTAGGTGTTAGCCTTCGGTATTATTGAAAATGGTCGTTCATGGCTATTTTCGGCAAAATGGGGGTTGTGTGGCCATTGATCATCGACCAGAGGCTCGTACACCTCACCCCACATATGTTTCCTTGCCATAGATCACATTCTTGGATTTCTGGTGGAGACCATTTCTTGGTCAAAAATCCGTAGGTGTTAGCCTTCGGTATTATTGAAAATGGTCATTCATGGCTATTTTCGACAAAAATGGGGGTTGTGTGGCCATTGATCATCGACCAGAGGCTCATACACCTCACCCCACATATGTTTCCTTGCCATAGATCACATTCTTGGATTTCTGGTGGAGACCATTTCTTGGTCAAAAATCCGTAGGTGTTAGCCTTCGATATTATTGAAAATGGTCGTTCATGGCTATTTTCGACAAAAATGGGGGTTGTGTGGCCATTGATCATCGACCAGAGGCTCATACACCTCACCCCACATATGTTTCCTTGCCATATATTACATTCTTAGATTTCTGGTGGAGACCATTTCTTGGTCTAAAATCCGTAGGTGTTAGCCTCTAGTATTATTGAAAATGGTCGCTCATGGCTATTTTCATAAAAATGGGGGTTGTGTGGCCATTGATCATCGACCAGAGGCTCGTACACCTCACCCCACATATGTTTCCTTGCCATAGATTACATTCTTGGATTTCTGGTGGAAACCATTTCTTGGTTAAAAACTCGTACGTGTTAGCCTTCGGTATTATTGAAAATGGTCATTCATGGCTATTTTCGGCAAAATGGGGGTTGTGTGGCCATTGATCATCGACCAGAGGCTCATACACCTCACCCCACATATGTTTCCTTGCCATAGATCACATTCTTGGATTTCTGGTGGAGACCATTTCTTGGTCAAAAATCCGTAGGTCTTAGCCTCTAGTATTATTGAAAATGGTCGCTCATGGCTATTTTCATAAACAATGGGGGTTGTGTGGCCATTTATCATCGACTAGAGGCTCATAAACCTCACCCCACATATGTTTCCTTGCCCTAGATCACATTCTTGGATTTCTGGTGGAGACCATTTCTTGGTTAAAAACTCGTACGTGTTAGCCTTCGGTATTATTGAAAATGGTCGTTCATGGCTATTTTCGACAAAAATTAGGGTTCTGTGGCCATTGATTGTCGACCAGACTCTCATACACCTCACCCCACATATGTTTCCTTGCCATAGATCACATTCTTGGATTTCTGGTGGAGACCATTTCTTGGTCAAAAATCCGTAGGTGTTAGCCTTCGATATTATTGAAAATGGTCGTTCATGGCTATTTTCGACAAAAATGGGGGTTGTGTGGCCATTGATCATCGACCAGAGGCTCATACACCTCACCCCACATATGTTTCCTTGCCATAGATCACATTCTTGGATTTCTGGTGGAGACCATTTCTTGGTCAAAAATCCGTAGGTGTTAGCCTTCGGTATTATTGAAAATGGTCGTTCATGGCTATTTTCGACAAAAATGGGGGTTGTGTGGCCATTGATCATCGACCAGACGCTCATACACCTCACCCCACATATGTTTCCTTGCCATAGATCACATTCTTGGATTTCTGGTGGAGACCATTTCTTGGTCTAAAATCCGTAGGTGTTAGCCTCTAGTATTATTGAAAATGGTCGCTCATGGCTATTTTCAAGGTCGCTCATGGCTATTTTCATAAAAAATGGGGGTTGTGTGGCCATTTATCATCGACTAGAGGCTCATAAACCTCACCCCACATATGTTTCCTTGCCATAGATTACATTCTTGGATTTCTGGTGGAAACCATTTCTTGGTTAAAAACTCGTACGTGTTAGCCTTCGGTATTATTGAAAATGGTCATTCATGGCTATTTTCGGCAAAATGGGGGTTGTGTGGCCATTGATCGTCGACCAGAGGCTCATACACCTCACCCCACATATGTTTCCTTGTCGTAGATCACATTCTTGGATTTCTGGTGGAGACCATTTCTTGGTCAAAAATCCGTAGGTGTTAGCCTTCGATATTATTGAAAATGGTCGTTCATGGCTATTTTCGACAAAAATTTGGGTTGTGTGGCCATTGATCGTCGACTAGAGGCTCATACACCTCACCCCACATATGTTTCCTTGCCACAGATCACATTCTTGGATTTCTGGTGGAAACCATTTCTTGGTCAAAAATCCGTAGGTGTTAGCCTTCGGTATTATTGAAAATGGTCGTTCATGGCTATTTTCGGCAAAATGGGGGTTGTGTGGCCATTGATCATCGACCAGAGGCTCGTACACCTCACCCCACATATGTTTCCTTGCCATAGATCACATTCTTGGATTTCTGGTGGAGACCATTTCTTGGTCAAAAATCCGTAGGTGTTAGCCTTCGGTATTATTGAAAATGGTCATTCATGGCTATTTTCGACAAAAATGGGGGTTGTGTGGCCATTGATCATCGACCAGAGGCTCATACACCTCACCCCACATATGTTTCCTTGCCATAGATCACATTCTTGGATTTCTGGTGGAGACCATTTCTTGGTTAAAAATCCGTAGGTGTTAGCCTTCGATATTATTGAAAATGGTCGTTCATGGCTATTTTCGACAAAAATGGGGGTTGTGTGGCCATTGATCATCGACCAGAGGCTCATACACCTCACCCCACATATGTTTCCTTGCCATAGATTACATTCTTGGATTTCTGGTGGAGACCATTTCTTGGTCTAAAATCCGTAGGTGTTAGCCTCTAGTATTATTGAAAATGGTCGCTCATGGCTATTTTCATAAAAAATGGGGGTTGTGTGGCCATTGATCATCGACCAGAGGCTCGTACACCTCACCCCACATATGTTTCCTTGCCATAGATTACATTCTTGGATTTCTGGTGGAAACCATTTCTTGGTTAAAAACTCGTACGTGTTAGCCTTCGGTATTATTGAAAATGGTCATTCATGGCTATTTTCGGCAAAATGGGGGTTGTGTGGCCATTGATCATCGACCAGAGGCTCATACACCTCACCCCACATATGTTTCCTTGCCATAGATCACATTCTTGGATTTCTGGTGGAGACCATTTCTTGGTCAAAAATCCGTAGGTCTTAGCCTCTAGTATTATTGAAAATGGTCGCTCATGGCTATTTTCATAAAAAATGGGGGTTGTGTGGCCATTTATCATCGACTAGAGGCTCATAAACCTCACCCCACATATGTTTCCTTGCCATAGATCACATTCTTGGATTTCTGGTGGAGACCATTTCTTGGTTAAAAACTCGTACGTGTTAGCCTTCGGTATTATTGAAAATGGTCGTTCATGGCTATTTTCGGCAAAATGGGGGTTGTGTGGCCATTGATCATCGACCAGAGGCTCGTACACCTCACCCCACATATGTTTCCTTGCCATAGATCACATTCTTGGATTTCTGGAGGAGACCATTTCTTGGTAAAAAATCCGTACGTGTTAGCCTTTGGTATTTTTGAAAATGGTCATTCATGGCTATTTTCGACAAAAATGGGGGTTGTGTGGCCATTGATCATCAACTAGAGGCTCATACACCTCACTCCACATATATTTCCTTGCCATAGATCACATTCTTGGATTTCTTGTGGAGACCATTTCTTGGTCAAAAATCTGTAGGTGTTAGCCTTCGTTATTATTGAAAATGGTCGTTCATGGCTATTTTCGACAAAAATGGGGGTTGTGTGGCCATTGATCATCGACCAGAGGCTCATACACATCACCCCACATATGTTTCCTTGTCGTAGATCACATTCTTGGATTTCTGGTGGAGACCATTTCTTGGTCAAAAATCCGTAGGTGTTAGCCTCTAGTATTATTGAAAATGGTCGCTCATGGCTATTTTCAAGGTCGCTCATGGCTATTTTCATAAAAAATGGGTGTTGTGTGGCCATTTATCATAGATTAGAGGCTCATAAACCTCACCCCACATATGTTTCCTTGTCGTAGATCACATTCTTGGATTTCTAGTGGAGACCATTTCTTGGTCAAAAATCCGTAGGTCTTAGCCTCTAGTATTATTGAAAATGGTCGCTCATGGCTATTTTCAAGGTCGCTCATGGCTATTTTCATAAAAAATGGGGGTTGTGTGGCCATTGATCGTCGACCAGAGGCTCATACACCTCACCCCACATATGTTTCCTTGCCATAGATCACATTCTTGGATTTCTGGTGGAGACCATTTTTGGTTAAAAATCCGTACGTGTTAGCCTTTGGTATTTTTGAAAATGGTCATTCATGGCTATTTTCATAAAAATGGGGGTTGTGTGGCCATTGATCATCGACCAGAGGCTCATACACCTCACCCCACATATGTTTCCTTGTCGTAGATCACATTCTTGGATTTCTGGTGGAGACCATTTCTTGGTCAAAAATCCGTAGGTGTTAGCCTTCGATATTATTGAAAATGGTCGTTCATGGCTATTTTCGACAAAAATGGGGGTTGTGTGGCCATTGATCATCGACCAGAGGCTCATACACCTCACCCCACATATGTTTCCTTGCCATAGATCACATTCTTGGATTTCTGGTGGAGACCATTTCTTGGTCAAAAATCCGTAGGTCTTAGCCTTCGGTATTATTGAAAATGGTCATTCATGGCTATTTTCGGCAAAATGGGGGTTGTGTGGCCATTGATCGTCGACTAGAGGCTCATACACCTCACCCCACATATGTTTCCTTGCCATAGATCACATTCTTGGATTTCTGGTGGAGACCATTTCTTGGTTAAAAATCCGTACGTGTTAGCCTTTGGTATTTTTGAAAATGGTCATTCATGGATATTTTCATAAAAAATGGGGGTTGTGTGGCCATTGATCATCGACCAGAGGCTCATACACCTCACCCCACATATGTTTCCTTGTCGTAGATCACATTCTTGGATTTCTGGTGGAGGCCTTTTCTTGGTCAAAAATCCGTAGGTGTTAGCCTTCGGTATTATTGAAAATGGTCGTTTATGGCTATTTTCGACAAAAATGGGGGTTGTGTGCCATTGATCATCGACCAGAGGCTCATACACCTCACCCCACATATGTTTCCTTGCCATATATCACATTCTTGGATTTCTGGTGGAGACCATTTCTTGGTCAAAAATCCGTAGGTCTTAGCCTTCGGTATTATTGAAAATGGTCATTCATGGCTATTTTCGGCAAAATGGGGGTTGTGTGGCCATTGATCGTCGACCAGAGGCTCATACACCTCACCCCACATATGTTTCCTTGCCATAGATCACATTCTTGGATTTCTGGTGGAGACCATTTCTTGGTTAAAAATCCGTACGTGTTAGCCTTTGGTATTTTTGAAAATGGTCATTCATGGCTATTTTCGACAAAAGTGGGGGTTGTGTGGCCATTGATCATCGACTAGAGGCTCATACACCTCACCCCACATATGTTTCCTTGCCATAGATCACATTCTTGGATTTCTGGTGGAGACCATTTCTTGGTAAAAAATTCGTAGGTGTTAGCCCTCGGTATTATTGAAAATGGTCGTTCATGGCTATTTTCGACAAAAATGGGGGTTGTGTGGCCATTGATCATCGACCAGACGCTCATACACCTCACCCCACATATGTTTCCTTGCCATAGATCACATTCTTGGATTTCTGGTGGAGACCATTTCTTGGTCTAAAATTCGTAGGTGTTAGCCTCTAGTATTATTGAAAATGGTCGTCGACCAGAGGCTCATACACCTCACCCCACATATGTTTCCTTGCCATAGATCACATTCTTGGATTTCTGGTGGAGACCATTTCTTGGTCAAAAATCCATAGGTGTTAGCCTTCAGTGTCATTGAAAATAGTCATTCATGGCTATTTTCGACAAAAATGGGGGTTGTGTGGCCATTGATCATCGACTAGAGGCTCATACACCTCACCCCACATATGTTTCCTTGCCATAGATCACATTCTTGGATTTCTGGTGGAGACCATTTCTTGGTCAAAAATCCGTACGTGTTAGCCTCTAGTATTATTGAAAATGGTCGCTCATGGCTATTTTCAAGGTCGCTCATGGCAATTTTCATAAAAAATGGGGGTTGTGTGGCCATTGATCATCGACCAGAGGCTCATACACCTCACCCCACATATGTTTCCTTGCCATAGATCACATTCTTGGATTTCTGGTGGAGACCATTTCTTGGTCAAAAATCCGTAGGTGTTAGCCTTCGGTATTATTGTAAATGGTCATTCATGGCTATTTTCGACAAAAATGGGGGTTGTGTGGCCATTGATCATCGACCAGACGCTCATACACCTCACCCCACATATGTTTCCTTGTCGTAGATCACATTCTTGGATTTCTGGTGGAGACCATTTCTTGGTCAAAAATCCGTAGGTGTTAGCCTTCGGTATTATTGAAAATGATCGCTCATGGCTATTTTCATAAAAAATGGGGGTTGTGTGGCCATTTATCATTGACTAGAGGCTCATAAACCTCACCCCACATATGTTTCCTTGCCATAGATTACATTCTTGGATTTCTGGTGGAAACCATTTCTTGGTTAAAAACTCGTACGTGTTAGCCTTTGGTATTATTGAAAATGGTCATTCATGGCTATTTTCGGCAAAATGGGGGTTGTGTGGCCATTGATCGTCGACCAGAGGCTCATACACCTCACCCCACATATGTTTCCTTGTCATAGATCACATTCTTGGATTTCTGGTGGAGACCATTTCTTGGTCAAAAATCCGTAGGTCTTAGCCTCTAATATTATTGAAAATGGTCGCTCATGGCTATTTTCGGCAAAATGGGGGTTGTGTGGCCATTGATCATCGACCAGAGGCTCGTACACCTCACCCCACATATGTTTCCTTGCCATAGATCACATTCTTGGATTTCTGGTGGAGACCATTTCTTGGTCAAAAATCCGTAGGTGTTAGCCTTCGGTATTATTGAAAATGGTCGTTCATGGCTATTTTCGACAAAAATGGGGGTTGTGTGGCCATTGATCATCGACCAGACGCTCATACACCTCACCCCACATATGTTTCCTTGTCGTAGATCACATTCTTGGATTTCTGGTGGAGACCATTTCTTGGTAAAAAATCCGTAGGTGTTAGCCTTCGATATTATTGAAAATGGTCGTTCATGGCTATTTTCGACAAAAATGGGGGTTGTGTGGCCATTGATCATCGACCAGACGCTCATACACCTCACCCCACATATGTTTCCTTGCCATAGATCACATTCTTGGATTTCTGGTGGAGACCATTTCTTGGTCTAAAATCCGTAGGTGTTAGCCTCTAGTATTATTGAAAATGGTCGCTCATGGCTATTTTCAAGGTCGCTCATGGCTATTTTCATAAAAAATGGGGGTTGTGTGGCCATTTATCATCAACTAGAGGCTCATAAACCTCATCCACATATGTTTCCTTGCCATAGATTACATTCTTGGATTTCTGGTGGAAACCATTTCTTGGTTAAAAACTCGTACGTGTTAGCCTTCGGTATTATTGAAAATGGTCATTCATGGCTATTTTCGGCAAAATGGGGGTTGTGTGGCCATTGATCATCGACCAGAGGCTCGTACACCTCACCCCACATATGTTTCCTTGCCATAGATCACATTCTTGGATTTCTGGTGGAGACCATTTCTTGGGCAAAAATCCGAATGTGTTAGCCTTTGGTATTTTTGAAAATGGTCATTCATGGCTATTTTCGACAAAAATGGGGTTTGTGTGGCCATTGATCTTCGACCAGAGGCTCATACACCTCACCCCACATATGTTTCCTTGTCGTAGATCACATTCTTGGATTTCTGGTGGAGACCATTTCTTGGTCAAAAATCCGTAGGTCTTAGCCTCTAATATTATTGAAAATGGTCGCTCATGGCTATTTTCGGCAAAATGGGGGTTGTGTGGCCATTGATCATCGACTAGAGGCTCATACACCTCACTACACATATGTTTCCTTGCCATAGATCACATTCTTGGATTTCTGGTGGAGACCATTTCTTGGTCTAAAATCCGTAGGTGTTAGCCTCTAGTATTATTGAAAATGGTCGCTCATGGCTATTTTCAAGGTCGCTCATGGCTATTTTCATAAAAAATGGGGGTTGTGTGGCCATTTATCATCGACTAGAGGCTCATAAACCTCACCCCACATATGTTTCCTTGCCATAGATTACATTCTTGGATTTCTGGTGGAAACCATTTCTTGGTTAAAAACTCGTACGTGTTAGCCTTCGGTATTATTGAAAATGGTCATTCATGGCTATTTTCGGCAAAATGGGGGTTGTGTGGCCATTGATCGTCGACCAGAGGCTCATACACCTCACCCCACATATGTTTCCTTGTCGTAGATCACATTCTTGGATTTCTGGTGGAGACCATTTCTTGGTCAAAAACTCGTACGTGTTAGCCTTCGATATTATTGAAAATGGTCGTTCATGGCTATTTTCGACAAAAAATCTGTAGGTGTTAGCCTTCGATATTATTGAAAATGGTCGTTCATGGCTATTTTCGACAAAAATGGGGGTTGTGTGGCCATTGATCATCGACCAGACGCTCATACTCTCCACCATAAATCCAAGAATGTGATCTATGGCAAGGAATCATATGTGTAGTGAGGTGTATGAGCCTCTGGTCGAAGATCAATGGCCACACAACCTTTCCTTGCCATAGATCACATTCTTGGATTTCTGGTGGAGACCATTTCTTGGTCAAAAATCCGTAGGTGTTAGCCTTCGGTATTATTGAAAATGGTCGTTCATGGCTATTTTCGACAAAAATGGGGGTTGTGTGGCCATTGATCATCAACCAGACGCTCATACACCTCACCCCACATATGTTTCCTTGTCGTAGATCACATTCTTGGATTTCTGGTGGAGACCATTTCTTGGTAAAAAATCCATAGGTGTTAGCCTTCGATATTATTGAAAATGGTCGTTCATGGCTATTTTCGACAAAAATGGGGGTTGTGTGGCCATTGATCATCGACCAGACGCTCATACACCTCACCCCACATATGTTTCCTTGCCATAGATCACATTCTTGGATTTCTGGTGGAGACCATTTCTTGGTCTAAAATCCGTAGGTGTTAGCCTCTAGTATTATTGAAAATGGTCGCTCATGGCTATTTTCAAGGTCGCTCATGGCTATTTTCATAAAAAATGGGGGTTGTGTGGCCATTTATCATCGACTAGAGGCTCATAAACCTCACCCCACATATGTTTCCTTGCCATAGATTACATTCTTGGATTTCTGGTGGAAACCATTTCTTGGTTAAAAACTCGTACGTGTTAGCCTTCGGTATTATTGAAAATGGTCATTCATGGCTATTTTCGGCAAAATGGGGGTTGTGTGGCCATTGATCATCGACCAGAGGCTCGTACACCTCACCCCACATATGTTTCCTTGCCATAGATCACATTCTTGGATTTCTGGTGGAGACCATTTCTTGGGCAAAAATCCGAATGTGTTAGCCTTTGGTATTTTTGAAAATGGTCATTCATGGCTATTTTCCACAAAAATGGGGGTTGTGTGGCCATTGATCTTCGACCAGAGGCTCATACACCTCACTACACATATGTTTCCTTGCCATAGATCACATTCTTGGATTTATGGTGGAGACCATTTCTTGGTCAAAAATCCGTAGGTGTTAGCCTTCAGTGTCATTGAAAATGGTCGTTCATGGCTATTTTCGACAAAAATTAGGGTTGTGTGGCCATTGATCGTCGACCAGAGGCTCATACACCTCACCCCACATATGTTTCCTTGCCATAGATCACATTCTTGGATTTCTGGTGGAGACCATTTCTTGGTCAAAAATCCGTAGGTGTTAGCCTTCGGTATTATTGAAAATGGTCATTCATGGCTATTTTCGACAAAAATGGGGGTTGTGTGGCCATTGATCATCGACTAGAGGCTCATACACCTCACCCCACATATGTTTCCTTGCCATAGATCACATTCTTGGATTTCTGGTGGAGACCATTTCTTGGTCTAAAATCCGTAGGTGTTAGCCTCTAGTATTATTGAAAATGGTCGCTCATGGCTATTTTCAAGGTCACTCATGGCTAATTTCATAAAAAATGGGGGTTGTGTGGCCATTTATCATCGACTAGAGGCTCATAAACCTCACCACACATATGTTTCCTTGCCATAGATTACATTTTGTATTTCTGGTGGAGACCATTTCTTGGTCAAAAATCCGTAGGTCTTAGCCTCTAGTATTATTGAAAATGGTCGCTGTTAGCCTTCGGTATTATTGAAAATGGTCATTCATGGCTATTTTCGGCAAAATGGGGGTTGTGTGGCCATTGATCGTCGACCAGAGGCTCATACACCTCACCCCACATATGTTTCCTTGTCGTAGATCACATTCTTGGATTTCTGGTGGAGACCATTTCTTGGTCAAAAATTCGTAGGTGTTAGCCTTCGATATTATTGAAAATGGTCGTTCATGGCTATTTTCGACAAAAATGGGGGTTGTGTGGCCATTGATCATCGACCATAGGCTCATACACCTCACCCCACATATGTTTCCTTGCCATAGATCACATTCTTGGATTTCTGGTGGAGACCCTTTCTTGGTCAAAAACCGTAGGTGTTAGCCTTCGGTATTATTGTAAATGGTCATTCATGGCTATTTTCGACAAAAATGGGGGTTGTGTGGCAATTGATCATCGACCAGAGGCTCATACACCTCACCCCACATATGTTTCCTTGCCATAGATCACATTCTTGGATTTCTGGTGGAGACCATTTCTTGGTCAAAAATCCGTAGGTCTTAGCCTCTAGTATTATTGAAAATGGTCGCTCATGGCTATTTTCATAAAAAATGGGGGTTGTGTGGCCATTGATCATCGACCAAGCCATGAACGACCATTTTCAAAAATACCAAAGGCTAACACGTACGGATTTTTGACCAAGAAATGGTCTCCACCAGAAATCCAAGAATGTGATCTATGGCAAGGAAACATATGTGGGGTGAGATGTATGAGCCTCTGGTCGATGATCAATGGCCACACAACCCCCATTTTTGTCGAAAATAGCCATGAACGACCATTTTCAATAATACCGAAGGCTAACACCTACGGATTTTTGACCAAGAAATGGTCTCCACCTGAAATCCAAGAATGTGATCTATGGCAAGGAAACATATGTGTAGTGAGGTGTACGAGCCTCTGGTCAATGATCAATGGCCACAAAACCCCCATTTTGCCGAAAATAGCCATGAACGACCATTTTCAATAATACCGAAGGCTAACACCTACGGATTTTTGACCAAGAAATGGTCTCCACCAGAAATCCAAGAATGTGATCTATAGCAAGGAAACATATGTGGGGGTTGTGTGGCCATTGATCATCGACTAGAGGCTCATACACCTCACCCCACATATGTTTCCTTGCCATATATCACATTCTTGGATTTCTGGTGGGGACCATTTCTTGGTCAAAAATCCGTAGGTGTTAGGCTTCGGTATTATTGTAAATGGTCATTCATGGCTATTTTCGACAAAAATGGGGGTTGTGTGGCCATTGATCATCGACCATAGGCTCATACACCTCACCCCACATATGTTTCCTTGCCATAGATCACATTCTTGGATTTCTGGTGGAGACCATTTCTTGGTTAAAAACTCGTACGTGTTAGCCTTCGGTATTATTGAAAATGGTCATTCATGGCTATTTTCGGCAAAATGGGGTTTGTGTGGCCATTGATCATCGACCAGAGGCTCATACACCTCACTACACATATGTTTCCTTGCCATAGATCACATTCTTGGATTTATGGTGGAGACCATTTCTTGGTCAAAAATCCGAAGGTGTTAGCCGTCAGTGTCATTGAAAATGGTCGTTCATGGCTATTTTCGACAAAAATTAGGGTTGTGTGGCCATTGATCATCGACCAGGGGCTCGTACACCTCACCCCACACCCATTTTTTTATGAAAATATCCATGAGCGACCTTGAAAATAGCCATGAGCGACCATTTTCAATAATATTAGAGGCTAAGACCTACGGATTTTTGACCAAGAAATGGTCTCCACCAGAAATCCAAGAATGTGATCTATGGCAAGGAAACATATGTGGGGTGAGGTGTATGAGCCTCTGGTCGATGATCAATGGCCACACAACCCCCATTTTGCCGAAAATAGCCATGAATGACCATTTTCAAAAATACCAAAGGCTAACACGTACGGATTTTTGACCAAGAAATGGTCTCCACCAGAAATCCAAGAATGTGATCTATGGCAAGGAAACATATGTGGGGTGAGGTGTACAAGCCTCTGGTCGGTGATCAATGGCCACACAACCCCCATTTGTGTCGAAAATAGCCATGAATGACCATTTTCAATAATACCGAAGGCTAACACCTACGGATTTTTGACCAAGAAATGGTCTCTACCATAAATCCAAGAATGTGATATATGGCAAGGAAACATATGTGTAGTGAGGCCAGACGCTCATACACCTCACCCCACATATGTTTCCTTGCCATAGATCACATTCTTGGATTTCTGGTGGAGACCATTTCTTGGTCAAAAATCCGTAGGTGTTAGCCTTCGGTATTATTGAAAATGGTCGTTCATGGCTATTTTCGACAAAAATGGGGGTTGTGTGGCCATTGATCATCGACCAGAGGCTCATACACCTCACCCCACATATGTTTCCTTGCCATAGATCACATTCTTGGATTTCTGGTGGAGACCATTTCTTGGTCAAAAATCCATAGGTGTTAGCCTTCGGTATTATTGAAAATGGTCGTTCATGGCTATTTTCATAAAAAATGGGGGTTGTGTGGCCATTGATCATCGACCAGAGGCTCATACACCTCACCCCACATATGTTTCCTTGCCATAGATCACATTCTTGGATTTCTGGTGGAGACCATTTCTTGGTCAAAAATCCGTAGGTGTTAGCCTTCGGTATTATTGTAAATGGTCATTCATGGCTATTTTCGACAAAAATGGGGGTTGTGTGGCCATTGATCATCGACCAGAGGCTCATACACCTCACCCCACATATGTTTCCTTGCCATAGATCACATTCTTGGATTTCTGGTGGAGACCATTTCTTGGTCAAAAATCCGTAGGTCTTAGCCTCTAATATTATTGAAAATGGTCGCTCATGGCTATTTTCATAAAAAAATGGGGGTTGTGTGGCCATTGATCATCGACCAGACGCTCATACACCTCACCGCACATATGTTTCCTTGCCATAGATCACATTCTTGGATTTCTGGTGGAGACCATTTCTTGGTCTAAAATCCGTAGGTGTTAGCCTCTAGTATTATTGAAAATGGTCGCTCATGGCTATTTTCAAGGTCGCTCATGGCTATTTTCATAAAAAATGGGGTTGTGTGGCCATTTATCATCGACTAGAGGCTCATAAACCTCACCCCACATATGTTTCCTTGCCATAGATTACATTCTTGGATTTCTGGTGGAAACCATTTCTTGGTTAAAAACTCGTACGTGTTAGCCTTCGGTATTATTGAAAATGGTCATTCATGGCTATTTTCGGCAAAATGGGGGTTGTGTGGCCATTGATCGTCGACCAGAGGCTCATACACCTCACCCCACATATGTTTCCTTGTCGTAGATCACATTCTTGGATTTCTGGTGGAGACCATTTCTTGGTCAAAAATCCGTAGGTGTTAGCCTTCGATATTATTGAAAATGGTCGTTCATGGCTATTTTCGACAAAAATGGGGGTTGTGTGGCCATTGATCATCGACCAGAGGCTCATACACCTCACCCCACATATGTTTCCTTGCCATAGATCACATTCTTGGATTTCTGGTGGAGACCATTTCTTGGTCAAAAATCTGTAGGTCTTAGCCTCTAATATTATTGAAAATGGTCGTTCATGGCTATTTTCGACAAAAATGGGGGTTGTGTGGCCATTGATCATCGACCAGAGGCTCATACACCTCACCCCACATATGTTTCCTTGCCATAGATCACATTCTTGGATTTCTGGTGGAGACCATTTCTTGGTCAAAAATCCGTAGGTGTTAGCCTTCGGTATTATTGAAAATGGTCGTTCATGCTATTTTCTACAAAAATAGGGGGGTTGTGTGGCCATTGATCATCGACCAGACGCTCATACACCTCACCCCACATATGTTTCCTTGCCATAGATCACATTCTTGGATTTCTGGTGGAGACCATTCCTTGGTCTAAAATCCGTAGGTGTTAGCCTCTAGTATTATTGAAAATGGTCGTTCATGGCTATTTTCATAAAAAATGGGGGTTGTGTGGCCATTGATCATCGACCAGAGGCTCATACACCTCACCCCACATATGTTTCCTTGCCATAGATCACATTCTTGGATTTCTGGTGGAGACCATTTCTTGGTCAAAAATCCGTAGGTGTTAGCCTTCGGTATTATTGTAAATGGTCATTCATGGCTATTTTCGACAAAAATGGGGGTTGTGTGGCCATTGATCATCGACCAGAGGCTCATACACCTCACCCCACATATGTTTCCTTGCCATAGATCACATTCTTGGATTTCTGGTGGAGACCATTTCTTGGTCAAAAATCCGTAGGTCTTAGCCTCTAATATTATTGAAAATGGTCGCTCATGGCTATTTTCATAAAAAAATGGGGGTTGTGTGGCCATTGATCATCGACCAGACGCTCATACACCTCACCGCACATATGTTTCCTTGCCATAGATCACATTCTTGGATTTCTGGTGGAGACCATTTCTTGGTCTAAAATCCGTAGGTGTTAGCCTCTAGTATTATTGAAAATGGTCGCTCATGGCTATTTTCAAGGTCGCTCATGGCTATTTTCATAAAAAATGGGGTTGTGTGGCCATTTATCATCGACTAGAGGCTCATAAACCTCACCCCACATATGTTTCCTTGCCATAGATTACATTCTTGGATTTCTGGTGGAAACCATTTCTTGGTTAAAAACTCGTACGTGTTAGCCTTCGGTATTATTGAAAATGGTCATTCATGGCTATTTTCGGCAAAATGGGGGTTGTGTGGCCATTGATCGTCGACCAGAGGCTCATACACCTCACCCCACATATGTTTCCTTGTCGTAGATCACATTCTTGGATTTCTGGTGGAGACCATTTCTTGGTCAAAAATCCGTAGGTGTTAGCCTTCGATATTATTGAAAATGGTCGTTCATGGCTATTTTCGACAAAAATGGGGGTTGTGTGGCCATTGATCATCGACCAGAGGCTCATACACCTCACCCCACATATGTTTCCTTGCCATAGATCACATTCTTGGATTTCTGGTGGAGACCATTTCTTGGTCAAAAATCTGTAGGTCTTAGCCTCTAATATTATTGAAAATGGTCGTTCATGGCTATTTTCGACAAAAATGGGGGTTGTGTGGCCATTGATCATCGACCAGAGGCTCATACACCTCACCCCACATATGTTTCCTTGCCATAGATCACATTCTTGGATTTCTGGTGGAGACCATTTCTTGGTCAAAAATCCGTAGGTGTTAGCCTTCGGTATTATTGAAAATGGTCGTTCATGCTATTTTCTACAAAAATAGGGGGGTTGTGTGGCCATTGATCATCGACCAGACGCTCATACACCTCACCCCACATATGTTTCCTTGCCATAGATCACATTCTTGGATTTCTGGTGGAGACCATTCCTTGGTCTAAAATCCGTAGGTGTTAGCCTCTAGTATTATTGAAAATGGTCGCTCATGGCTATTTTCAAGGTCGCTCATGGCTATTTTCATAAAAAATGGGGGTTGTGTGGCCATTTATCATCGACTAGAGGCTCATAAACCTCACCCCACATATGTTTCCTTGCCATAGATTACATTCTTGGATTTCTGGTGGAAACCATTTCTTGGTTAAAAACTCGTACGTGTTAGCCTTCGGTATTATTGAAAATGGTCATTCATGGCTATTTTCAGCAAAATGGGGGTTGTGTGGCCATTGATCATCGACCAGAGGCTCGTACACCTCACCCCACATATGTTTCCTTGCCATAGATCACATTCTTGGATTTCTGGTGGAGACCATTTCTTGGTCAAAAATCCGTACGTGTTAGCCTTTGGTATTTTTGAAAATGGTCATTCATGGCTATTTTCGACAAAAATGGTGGTTGTCTGGCCATTGATCATCGACTAGAGGCTCATACACCTCACCCCACATATGTTTCCTTGCCATAGATCACATTCTTGGATTTTTGGTGGAGACCATTTCTTTGTCAAAAATCCGTAGGTGTTAGCCTTCGGTATTATTGAAAATGGTCGTTCATGGCTATTTTCGACAAAAATGGGGGTTGTGTGGCCATTGATCATCGACCAGACGCTCATACACCTCACCCCACATATGTTTCCTTGTCATAGATCACATTCTTGGATTTCTGGTGGAGACCATTTCTTGGTCTAAAATCCGTAGGTGTTAGCCTCTAGTATTATTGAAAATGGTCGCTCATGGCTATTTTCAAGGTCGTTCATGGCTATTTTCGACAAAAATGGGGGTTGTGTGGCCATTGATCATCGACCAGATGCTCATACACCTCACCCCACATATGTTTCCTTGCCATAGATCACATTCTTGGATTTCTGGTGGAGACCATTCCTTGGTCTAAAATCCGTAGGTGTTAGCCTCTAGTATTATTGAAAATGGTCGCTCATGGCTATTTTCAAGGTCGCTCATGGCTATTTTCATAAAAAATGGGGGTTGTGTGGCCATTTATCATCGACTACAGGCTCATAAACCTCACCCCACATATGTTTCCTTGCCATAGATTACATTCTTGGATTTCTGGTGGAAACCATTTCTTGGTTAAAAACTCGTACATGTTAGCCTTCGGTATTATTGAAAATGGTCATTCATGGCTATTTTCGGCAAAATGGGGGTTGTGTGGCCATTGATCATCGACTAGAGGCTCGTACAACTCACCCCACATATGTTTCCTTGCCATAGATCACAATCTTGGATTTCTGGTGGAGACCATTTCTTGGTCAAAAATCCGTACGTGTTAGCCTTTGGTATTTTTGAAAATGGTCATTCATGGCTATTTTCGACAAAAATGGTGGTTGTCTGGCCATTGATCATCGACTAGAGGCTCATACACCTCACCCCACATATGTTTCCTTGCCATAGATCACATTCTTGGATTTTTGGTGGAGACCATTTCTTTGTCAAAAATCCGTAGGTGTCAGCCTTCGGTATTATTGAAAATGGTCGTTCATGGCTATTTTCGACAAAAATGGGGGTTGTGTGGCCATTGATCATCGACCAGACGCTCATACACCTCACCCCACATATGTTTCCTTGTCATAGATCACATTCTTGGATTTCTGGTGGAGACCATTTCTTGGTCTAAAATCCGTAGGTGTTAGCCTCTAGTATTATTGAAAATGGTCGCTCATGGCTATTTTCAATGTCGTTCATGGCTATTTTCGACAAAAATGGGGGTTGTGTGGCCATTGATCATCGACCAGACGCTCATACACCTCACCCCACATATGTTTCCTTGCCATAGATCACATTCTTGGATTTCTGGTGGAAACCATTTCTTGGTTAAAAACTCGTACGTGTTAGCCTTCGGTAATATTGAAAATGGTCATTCATGGCTATTTTCGACAAAAATGGGGGTTGTGTGGCCATTGATCATCGACCAGAGGCTCATACACCACACCCCACATATGTTTCCTTGCCATAGATCACATTCTTGGATTTCTGGTGGAGACCATTTCTTGGTCAAAAATCCGTAGGTGTTAGCCTTCGGTATTATTGTAAATGGTCATTCTATGGCAATGAAACATATGTGGGGTGAGGTGTATGAGCGTCTGGTCGATGATCAATGGCCACACAACCCCCATTTTTGCCGAAAATAGTCATGAGCGACCATTTTCAATAATACTAGAGGCTAAGACCTACAGATTTTTGATCAAGAAATGGTCTCCACCAGAAATCCAAGAATGTGATCTATGGCAAGGAAACATATGTGGGGTGAGGTGTATGAGCCTCTGGTCGATGATCAATGGCCACACAACCCCCATTTTTGTCGAAAATAGCCATGAATGACCATTTTCAATAATACCGAAGGCTAACAGTGACCATTTTCAATAATACTAGAGGCTAAGACCTACGGATTTTTGACCAAGAAATGGTCTCCACCAGAAATCCAAGAATGTGATCTATGGCAAGGAAACATATGTGGGGTGAGGTGTATGAGCCTCTGGTCGATGATCAATGGCCACACAACCCCCATTTTTTATGAAAATAGCCATGAGCGACCTTGAAAATAGCCATGAGCGACCATTTTCAATAATACTAGAGGCTGACACGTACGGATTTTTGACCAAGAAATGGTCTTAGCCTCTAATATTCTTGGATTTCTGGTGGAGACCATTTCTTGGTCAAAAATCCGTAGGTGTTAGCCTTCGATATTATTGAAAATGGTCGTTCATGGCTATTTTCGACAAAAATGGGGGTTGTGTGGCCATTGATCATCGACCAGAGGCTCGTACACCTCACTACACATATGTTTCCTTGCCATAGATCACATTCTTGGATTTCTGGTGGAGACGATTTCTTGGTCAAAAATCCATAGGTGTTAGCCTTCTGTATTATTGAAAATGGTCGTTCATGGCTATTTTAGACAAAAATGGGGGTTGTGTGGCCATTGATCATCGACCAGACGCTCATACACCTCACCCCACATATGTTTCCTTGTCGTAGATCACATTCTTGGATTTCTGGTGGAGACCATTTCTTGGTCAGAAATCCGTAGGTCTTAGCCTCTAATATTATTGAAAATGGTCGCTCATGGCTATTTTCATAAAAAAATGGGGGTTGTGTGGCCATTTATCATCGACTAGAGGCTCATAAATCTCACCCCACATATGTTTCCTTGCCATAGATCACATTCTTGGATTTCTGGTGGAGACCATTTCTTGGTCAAAAATCCGTAGGTGTTAGCCTTCGGTATTATTGTAAATGGTCATTCATGGCTATTTTCGGCAAAATGGACCATTTCTTGGTCAAAAATCCGTAGGTGTTAGCCTTCGGTATTATTGAAAATGGTCGTTCATGGCTATTTTTGACAAAAATGGGGGTTGTGTGGCCATTGATCATCGACTAGAGGCTCATACACCTCACCCCACATATGTTTCCTTGCCATAGATCACTTTCTTGGATTTCTGGTGGAGACCATTTCTTGGTCAAAAATCCGTAGGTGTTAGCCTTCAGTATTATTGTAAATGGTCATTCATGGCTATTTTTGGCAAAATGGGGGTTCTGTGGCCATTGATCATCGACCAGAGGCTCGTACACCTCACCCCACATATGTTTCCTTGCCATAGATCACATTCTTGGATTTCTGGTGGAGACCATTTCTTGGTCAAAAATCCGTAGGTGTTAGCCTTTGGTATTTTTGAAAATGGTCGTTCATGGCTATTTTCGGCAAAATGGGGGTTGTGCGGCCATTGATCGTCGACTAGAGGCTCATACACCTCACCCCACATATGTTTCCTTGCCATAGATCACATTCTTGGATTTATGGTGGAGACCATTTCTTGGTCAAAAATTTGTAGGTGTTAGCCTTAGTGTCATTGAAAATGGTCGTTCATGGCTATTTTCGAAAAAAATTAGGGTTGTGTGGCCATTGATCGTCGACCAGAGGCTCATACACCTCACCCCACATATGTTTCCTTGCCATAGATCACATTCTTGGATTTCTGGTGGAGACCATTTCTTGGTCAAAAATCCGTAGGTGTTAGCCTTCGGTATTATTGAAAATGGTCGTTCATGGCTATTTTCGACAAAAATGGGGGTTGTGTGGCCATTGATCATCGACCAGAGGCTCATACACCTCACCCCACATATGTTTCCTTGCCATAGATCACATTCTTGGATTTCTGGTGGAGACCATTTCTTGGTCAAAAATTCGTAGGTCTTAGCCTTCGGTATTATTGAAAATGGTCATTCATGGTTATTTTCGGCAAAATGGGGGTTGTGTGGCCATTGATCATCGACCATAGGCTCATACACCTCACCCCACATATGTTTCCTTGCCATAGATCACATTCTTGGATTTCTGGTGGAGACCATTTCTTGGTCAAAAATCCGTAGGTGTTAGCCTTCGGTATTATTGTAAATGGTCATTCATGGCTATTTTCGACAAAAATGGGGGTTGTGTGGCCATTAATCATCGACCAGAGGCTCATAAAAAATGGGGGTTGTGTGGCCATTTATCATCGACTAGAGGCTCATAAACCTCACCCCACATATGTTTCCTTGCCATAGATCACATTCTTGGATTTCTGGTGGAGACCATTTCTTGGACAAAAATCCGTAGGTCTTAGCCTCTAGTATTATTGAAAATGGTCGCTGTTAGCCTTCGGTATTATTGAAAATGGTCATTCATGGCTATTTTCGACAAAAATGGGGGTTGTGTGGCCATTGATCATCGACTAGAGGCTCATACACCTCACTACACATATGTTTCCTTGCCATAGATCACATTCTTGGATTTCTGGTGGAGACCATTTCTTGGTCTAAAATCCGTAGGTGTTAGCCTCTAGTATTATTGAAAATGGTCGCTCATGGCTATTTTCAAGGTCGCTCATGGCTATTTTCATAAAAAAATGGGGGTTGTGTGGCCATTTATCATCGACTAGAGGCTCATAAACCTCACCCCACATATGTTTCCTTGCCATAGATTACATTCTTGGATTTCTGGTGGAAACCATTTCTTGGTTAAAAACTCGTACGTGTTAGCCTTCGGTATTATTGAAAATGGTCGTTCATGGCTATTTTCAAGGTCGCTCATGGCTATTTTCAAGGTCGCTCATGGCTATTTTCATAAAAAATGGGGGTTGTGTGGCCATTGATCGTCGACCAGAGGCTCATACACCTCACCCCACATATGTTTCCTTGCCATAGATCACATTCTTGGATTTCTGGTGGAGACCATTTCTTGGTCAAAAATCCGAATGTGTTAGCCTCCGGTATTTTTGAAAATGGTCATTCATGGCTATTTTCGACAAAAATGGGGGTTGTGTGGCCATTGATCATCGACCAGACGCTCATACACCTCACCCCACATATGTTTCCTTGCCATAGATCACATTCTTGGATTTATGGTGGAGACCATTTCTTGGTCAAAAATCCGTAGGTGTTAGCCTTCAGTGTCATTGAAAATGGTCGTTCATGGCTATTTTCGACAAAAATTAGGGTTGTGTGGCCATTGATCGTCGACCAGAGGCTCATACACCTCACCCCACATATGTTTCCTTGCCATAGATCACACCATAGATTACATTCTTGGATTTCTGGTGGAAACCATTTCTTGGTTAAAAACTCGTACATGTTAGCCTTCGGTATTATTGAAAATGGTCATTCATGGCTATTTTCGACAAAAATGGGGGTTGTGTGGCCATTGATCATCGACTAGAGGCTCATACACCTCACCCCACATATCTTTCCTTGCCATAGATCACATTCTTGGATTTCTGGTGGAGACCATTTCTTGGTCAAAAATCCGTAGGTGTTAGCCTTCGGTATTATTGTAAATGGTCATTCTATGGCAAGGAAACATATGTGGGGTGAGGTGTATGAGCGTTTGGTCGATGATCAATGGCCACACAACCCCCATTTTTGCCGAAAATAGCCATGAGCGACCATTTTCAATAATACTAGAGGCTAAGACCTACGGATTTTTGACCAAGAAATGGTCAACACCAGAAATCCAAGAATGTGATCTATGGCAAGGAAACATATGTGGGGTGAGGTGTATGAGCCTCTGGTCGATGATCAATGGCCACACAACCCCCATTTTTGTCGAAAATAGCCATGAATGACCATTTACAATAATACCGAAGGCTAACACCTACGGATTTTTGACCAAGAAATGGTCTCCACCAGAAATCCAAGAATGTGATCTATGGCAAGGTAACATATGTGGGGTGAGGTGTATGAGCGTCTGGTCGATGATCAATGGCCACACAACCCCCATTTCTTGGTTAAAAATCAGTAGGTGTTAGCCTTTGGTATTATTGAAAATGGTCGTTCATGGCTATTTTCGACAAAAATGGGGGTTGTGTGGCCATTGATCATCGACCAGAGGCTCATACACCTCACCCCACATATGTTTCCTTGCCATAGATCACATTCTTGGATTTCTGGTGGAGACCATTTCTTGGTCAAAAATCCGTAGGTCTTAGCCTTCGGTATTATTGAAAATGGTCATTCATGGCTATTTTCGGCAAAATGGGGGTTGTGTGGCCATTGATCATCGACCATAGGCTCATACACCTCACCCCACATATGTTTCCTTGCCATAGATCACATTCTTGGATTTCTGGTGGAGACCATTTCTTGGTCAAAAATCCGTAGGTGTTAGCCTTCGGTATTATTGTAAATGGTCATTCATGGCTATTTTCGACAAAAATGGGGGTTGTGTGGCCATTGATCATCGACCAGAGGCTCATAAAAAATGGGGGTTGTGTGGCCATTTATCATCGACTAGAGGCTCATAAACCTCACTCCACATATGTTTCCTTGCCATAGATCACATTCTTGGATTTCTGGTGGAGACCATTTCTTGGTCAAAAATCCGTAGGTCTTAGCCTCTAGTATTATTGAAAATGGTCGCTGTTAGCCTTCGGTATTATTGAAAATGGTCATTCATGGCTATTTTCGACAAAAATGGGGGTTGTGTGGCCATTGATCATCGACTAGAGGCTCATACACCTCACTACACATATGTTTCCTTGCCATAGATCACATTCTTGGATTTCTGGTGGAGACCATTTTTTGGTCTAAAATCCGTAGGTGTTAGCCTCTAGTATTATTGAAAATGGTCGCTCATGGCTATTTTCAAGGTCGCTCATGGCTATTTTCATAAAAAAAATGGGGGTTGTGTGGCCATTTATCATCGACCAGAGGCTCATACACCTCACCCCACATATGTTTCCTTGCCATAGATCACATTCTTGGATTTCTGGTGGAGACCATTTCTTGGTCAAAAATCCGTAGGTGTTAGCCTTTGATATTATTGAAAACGGTCATTCATGGCTATTTTCGGCAAAATGGGAGTTGTGTGGCCATTGATCATCGACTAGAGGCTCATACACCTCACCCCACATATGTTTCCTTGTCGTAGATCACATTCTTGGATTTCTGGTGGAGACCATTTCTTGGTCTAAAATGCGTAGGTGTTAGCCTCTAGTATTATTGAAAATGGTCGCTCATGGCTATTTTCGACAAAAATGGGGGTTGTGTTGCCATTGATCATCGACCAGAGGCTCGTACACTTCACCCCACATATGTTTTCTAGCCATAGATCATAATCTTGGATTTCTCATGGAGACCATTTCTTGGTTAAAAACTCGTACGTGTTAGCCTTCGGTATTATTGTAAATGGTCATTCATGGCTATTTTCGGCAAAATGGGGGTTGTGTGGCCATTGATCATCGACCAGAGGCTCATACACCTCACCCCACATATGTTTCCTTGCCATAGATCACATTCTTGGATTTCTGGTGGAGACCATTTCTTGCTCAAAAATCCGTAGGTGTTAGCCTTCGGTATTATTGAAAATGGTCATTCATGGCTATTTTCGACAAAAATGGGGGTTGTGTGGCCATTGATCATCGACCAGACGCTCATACACCTCACCCCACATATGTTTCCTTGCCATAGATCACATTCTAGGATTTCTGGTGGAGACCATTGAAAGGGAATTAGGCTTACACCTAGTTCCTATATAATTTTGGTGGTTGAATTGCTCAACACAAATCTTTGGACTAACTAGTTTGTTCTAGTGTATAAGTTATACAGGTGCAAAAGGTTCACACTTAGCCAATAAAAAGACCAAGTGTTGGGTTCAACAAAAGAGCAAAGGAGCAACCAAAGGCTCCTCTGGTCTGGCGCACCGGACTGTCCGGTGCACCACTGGACAGTGTCCGGTGCACCAAAGGACTTCAACGCGAACTCGTCGCCTTCGGGAATTCTCCAGAGCCAGCGCGCTATAATTCACCGGACTGTCCGGTGTACACCGGACAGTGTCCGGTGCTCCAACGGGACGCGGCTCAGGAACTCGCCAGCCTCAGGAAATCAGAGCGGCTGCTCCGCTATAATTCACCGGACATGTCCGGTGTGCACCGGACTGTCCGGTGCATCCACGGAGCAACGGCTACTTCGGCGCCAACGGCTACCTGCGATGCATTTAATGCGCGCGCAGCGCGCGCAGAAGTCAGAGTCGCCCATGCCGGCACACCGGACAGTGAACAGTGCATGTCCGGTGCGCCACCGGACATCGAGGCGGGCCCAGAAGTCAGAACTCCAACGGTCAGATTCCAACGGCACTGGTGACGTGGCAGGGGCACCGGACATGTCCGGTGTGCACCGGACTGTCCGGTGCGCCATCGAACAGACAGCCTCCACCAACGGTTATTTTGGTGGTTGGGGCTATAAATACCCCAACCACCCAACCATTCATTGCATCCAAGTTTTCCACTTCCCAACTACTTACAAGAGCTCTAGCATTCAATTCTAGACACACCAAAGAGATCAAATCCTCTCCAAATTCCACACAACGCCCTAGTGACTAGAGAGAGAGATTTGCTTGTGTTCTTTCGAGCTCTTGCGCTTGGATTGCTTTCTTCTTTCTTGATTCCTTCATTGCGATCAAACTCACTTGTAATTGAGGCAAGAGACACCAAACTTGTGGTGGTCCTTGTGGGAACTTTGTGTTCCAAGTGATTGAGAAGAGAAAGCTCACTCGATCCGTGGGATCGTTTGAGAGAGGGAAGGGTTGAAAGAGACCCGACCTTTGTGGCCTCCTCAACGGGGAGTAGGTTTGAGAGTACCAAACCTCGGTAAAACAAATCCGTGTGTCACACTCTTCATTTGCTTGCGATTTGTTTTCCACCCTCTCTCGCGGACTCGGTTTCATATTTCTAACGCTAACCCGGCTTGTAGTTGTGTTTATATTTGTAAATTTCAGTTTCGCCCTATTCACCCCCCCTCTAGGCGACTATCAATTGGTATCAAAGCCAGGTTCTTCATTAGAGCCTAACCGCTCGAAGTAATGTCGGGAGATCACGCCAAGAAGGAGATGGAGACCGGCGAAAAGCCCACTACAAGCCACGGGAGCACTTCATCGGAAGAGTCCTGCACTAAGAGGAAGGAGAAGAAGAAGAGCTCCTCCAACAAAGGGAAGGAGAAGAAATCTTCTTCTCACAACAAAGAGAAGAAGGAGAAATCTTCCTCTCACAAGCCGCATCGGAGTGGGGACAAGCACAAGAGGATGAGGAAAGTCGTCTACTACGAGACCGACACTTCATCAACATCCACCTCCGGCTCCGACGCGGCGTCCGTCACTTCTAAACGCCAAGAGCGTAAGAAGTATAGTAAGATTCCCCTAAGCTACCCTCGCATTTCTAAACATACACCTTTACTTTCCATCCCATTAGGCAAACCACCAACTTTTGATGGTGAATATTACGCTAGGTGGAGCGATTTAATGCGATTTCATCTAACCTCGCTCCACAAAAGTATATGGGATGTTGTTGAGTTTGGTGCACAGGTACCGTCCGTAGGGGATGAAGACTATGATGAGGATGAGGTGGCCCAAATCGAGCACTTCAACTCTCAAGAAACAACAATACTCCTCGCCTCTTTAAGTAGAGAGGAGTATAACAAAGTTCAAGGGTTGAAGAGCGCCAAGGAGGTTTGGGATGTGCTCAAAACCGCGCACGAGGGAGATGAGCTCACAAAGATCACCAAGCGGGAAACGATCGAGGGGGAGCTCGGTCGGTTCCGGCTTCGCAAATGGGAAGAGCCACAACACATGTACAACCGGCTCAAGACCTTGGTGAACCAAGTGCGCAACCTCGGGAGCAAGAAGTGGGACGACCACGAAGTGGTTAAGGTTATTCTAAGATCTCTCATTTTCCTTAACCCCACTCAAGTTCAATTAATTCGTGGTAATCCTAGATATACTAAAATGACCCCAGAGGAAGTTATCGGGAATTTTGTAAGTTTTGAGTGCATGATCGAAGGCTCGAGGGAGATCAACGAGCTTGATGATCCCTCCACATCCGAAGCTCAACCCGTCGCATTCAAGGTGACAGAGGAAAAGGAGGAGTCTACACCAAGTAGACAACCAATCGACGCCTCCAAGCTCGACAATGAGGAAATGGCGCTCGTCATCAAGAGCTTCCGCCAAATCCTCAAGCAAAGGAGGGGGAAAGACTACAAGTCCCTCTCCAAGAAAGTTTGCTACAAGTGTGGTAAGCCCGGTCACTTTATTGCAAAATGTCCATTATCAAGTGACAGTGACAGGGATAACGACAAGAAGGGCAAGAGGAGAGAAAAGAAGAGGTACTACAAGAAGAAGGGCGGCGATGCCCATGTTTGTCGGGAGTGGGACTCCGACGAGAGCTCAAGCGACTCCTCCGACGACGAGGACGCCGCCAACATCGCCGTCACCAAGGGACTCCTCTTCCCCAACGTCGGGCACAAGTGCCTCATGGCAAAGGACGGCAAACGGAAGAAGGTTAAATCTAACTCCTCCACTAAATATGAGTCTTCTAGTGATGATAATGCTAGTGATGAGGAGGATAACTTGCGATCTCTTTTTGCCAACCTCAACATGCAACAAAAGGAAAAACTTAATGAATTGATTAGTGCCATTCATGAAAAGGATGATCTCTTGGACACTCAAGAGGACTTCCTTATTAAAGAAAATAAGAAGCAAGTTAAGGTTAAAAATGCTTATGCTCTAGAAGTAGAAAAATGTCAAAAACTATCTAGTGAGCTAAGCACTTGCCATGAGATGATTGACAACCTTAGAAATGAAAATGCTAGTTTAAATGCTAAGGTTGATTCTCATGTTTGTGATATTTCAATTCCCAATCTTAGAAACAATAATGATGATTTACTTGCTAAGATTGAAGAATTGAATGTATCTCTTGCTAGCCTTAGATTAGAAAATGAAAACTTGATTGCTAAGGCTAAAGATTTTGATGTTTGCAAAGTTACAATTTCCGATCTTAGAGATAAGAATGATATATTACGTGCTAAGATTGTTGAACTTAATTCTTGCAAACCATCTACATCTACCATTGAGCATGTCACTATTTGTACTAGATGTAGAGATATTGATGTTGATGCTATTCATGATCACATGATTTTGATTAAACAACAAAATTATCATATAGCAAAATTAGATGCTAAAATTGTCGAGCATAACTTAGAAAATGAAAAGTTTAAATTTGCTAGAAGTATGCTCTATAATGGGAGACGCCCAGGCATCAAGGATGGCATTGGCTTTCAAAGGGGAGACAATGTCAAACTTAATGCCCCTCCTAAAAGATTGTCCAACTTTGTTAAGGGCAAGGCTCCCATGCCTCAGGATAACGAGGGTTACATTTTATACCCTGCCGGTTATCCCGAGGACAAAATTAGGAGAATTCACTCTAGGAAGTCTCACTCTGGCCCTAATCATGCTTTTATGTATAAGGGTGAGACATCTAGCTCTAGGCAACCAACCCGTGCTAAGTTGCCTAAGAAGAAAACTCCTATTGCATCAAATGATCATGATATTTCTTTTAAAACTTTTGATGCATCTTATGTTTTGACTAACAAATCCGGCAAGGTAGTTGCCAAGTTTGTTGGGGGCAAACACAAGGGGTCAAAGACTTGTGATTGGATACCCAAAGTTCTTGTTTCTAATGCCAAAGGACCCAAAACCGTTTGGGTACCTAAACTCAAGAACTAAAATTGTTTTGTAGGTTTATGCATCCGGGGGCTCAAGTTGGATACTCGACAGCGGGTGCACAAACCATATGACAGTGGAGAAAAGGATGTTCTCCTCCTATGAGATAAACCAAGATCCCCAACGAGCTATCACATTCGGGGATGGAAATCAAGGTTTGGTCAAAGGTCTTGGTAAAATTGCTATATCTCCTGACCATTCAATTTCCAATGTTTTTCTTGTAGATTCTTTAGATTACAATTTGCTTTCCGTTTCACAATTATGTCAAATGGGCTACAACTGTCTATTTACTGATGTAGGTGTCACTTTCTTTAGAAGAAGTGATGATTCAATAGCATTTAAGGGTGTGTTAGAGGGTCAGCTATACTTAGTAGATTTTGATAGAGCTGAACTCGACACATGCTTAATTGCTAAGACTAACATGGGTTGGCTCTGGCACCGCCGACTAGCCCATGTTGGGATGAAGAATCTTCATAAGCTTCTAAAGGGAGAACACATTTTAGGACTAACAAATGTTCATTTTGAGAAAGACAGGATTTGTAGTGCATGTCAGGCAGGAAAGCAAGTTGGAGCCCATCATCCACACAAGAACATCATGACGACCGAAAGACCACTGGAGCTCCTACACATGGACCTATTCGGCCCGATTGCTTACATAAGCATCGACGGGAGTAAGTATTGTCTTGTAATAGTGGATGATTATTCTCGCTTCACTTGGGTATTCTTTTTACAGGAAAAATCTCAAACCCAAGAGACCTTAAAGGGATTCTTGAGACGGGCTCAAAATGAGTTTGGCTTAAGGATCAAGAAAATAAGAAGCGACAACGGGACGGAGTTCAAGAACTCTCAAATCGAAGGCTTTCTTGAGGAAGAGGGCATCAAGCATGAGTTCTCTTCTCCCTACACCCCACAACAAAATGGTGTAGTGGAGAGGAAGAATCGAACTCTATTAGACATGGCAAGGACCATGCTTGATGAGTACAAGACTTCGGATCGGTTTTGGGCCGAGGCGGTCAACACCGCTTGCTACGCCATCAACCGGTTGTATCTACACCGAATCCTCAAGAAGACATCATATGAACTCCTAACCGGTAAAAAGCCCAACATTTCATATTTTAGAGTCTTTGGTAGCAAATGCTTTATTCTTATTAAAAGAGGTAGAAAATCTAAATTTGCTCCTAAGACTGTGGAAGGCTTTTTACTTGGTTATGACTCAAACACAAGGGCATATAGGGTCTTTAACAAGTCCACTGGACTAGTTGAAGTCTCATGTGACGTTGTGTTTGATGAAACTAACGGCTCTCAAGTAGAGCAAGTTGATCTTGATGAGATAGGTGATGAAGAGGCTCCGTGCATCGCGCTAAGGAACATGTCCATTGGGGATGTGTGTCCTAAGGAATCCGAAGAGCTTCCAAAAGCACAAGATCAACCATCCTCCTCCACGCGAGCATCTCCACCAACTCAAAATGAGGATGAGGCTCAAGTTGATGAATTAGAAGATCAAGCAATTGAGCCACCTCAAGATGATGGCAATGATCAAGGGGGAGATGCAAATGAGGAAGACAAGGAGGAAGAGGAACAAAGGCCGCCACACCCAAGAGTCCACCAAGCAATCCAACGAGATCACCCCGTCGACACCATCCTCGGCGACATTCATAAGGGGGTAACTACTAGATCTCGTGTTGCACATTTTTGTGAACATTACTCGTTTGTTTCCTCTATTGAGCCACACAGGGTAGAGGAAGCACTACAAGATTCGGATTGGGTGGTGGCGATGCAAGAAGAGCTCAACAACTTCACTAGGAATGAGGTATGGCATTTAGTTCCACGTCCTAACCAAAATGTTGTAGGAACCAAATGGGTCTTCCGCAACAAGCAAGACGAGCATGGTGTGGTGATAAGGAACAAAGCTCGACTTTTGGCCAAGGGATACTCCCAAGTCGAAGGTTTGGATTTCGGTGAAACCTATGCACCCGTAGCTAGGCTTGAGTCAATTCGTATATTATTAGCCTATGCTACTTACCATGGCTTTAAGCTTTATCAAATGGACGTGAAAAGTGCCTTCCTCAATGGACCAATCAAGGAAGAGGTCTATGTTGAGCAACCTCCTGGCTTTGAAGACAGTGAGTATCCTAACCATGTCTATAAGCTCTCTAAGGCGCTTTACGGGCTCAAGCAAGCCCCAAGAGCATGGTATGAATGCCTTAGGGATTTCCTTATTGCTAATGGCTTCAAAGTCGGAAAAGCCGATCCTACTCTATTCACTAAAACTCTTGACAATGATTTGTTTGTATGCCAAATTTATGTTGATGATATCATATTTGGGTCTACTAACGAATCTACTTGTGAAGAATTTAGTAGGATCATGACACAAAAGTTCGAGATGTTGATGATGGGGGAGTTGAAGTATTTTCTAGGATTCCAAGTCAAACAACTCCAAGAGGGCACCTTCATCAGCCAAACAAAGTACACTCAAGACATTCTAACCAAGTTTGGGATGAAGGATGCCAAACCCATCAAGACACCCATGGGAACTAATGGGCATCTCGACCTCGACACGAGAGGTAAGTCCGTGGATCAAAAGGTATACCGGTCGATGATAGGTTCATTACTCTATTTATGTGCATCTCGACCGGACATTATGCTTTCCCTTTGCATGTGTGCAAGATTCCAATCCGACCCTAAGGAATCCCACCTTACGACCGTAAAACGAATCTTGAGATATTTGGCTTATACTCCTAAGTTTGGGCTTTGGTACCCTCGGGGATCCACTTTTGATTTAATTGGTTATTCGGATGCCGATTGGGCGGGGTGTAAGATTAATAGAAAGAGCACATCAGGGACTTGCCAGTTCTTGGGAAGATCCTTGGTGTCTTGGGCCTCAAAGAAGCAAAATTCGGTCGCTCTTTCAACCGCCGAAGCCGAGTACATTGCCGCAGGTCATTGTTGCGCGCAATTGCTTTGGATGAGGCAAACCCTGCGGGACTACGGTTACAAATTAACCAAAGTCCCTTTGCTATGTGATAATGAGAGTGCAATCAAAATGGCCGACAATCCCGTCGAGCATAGCCGCACTAAGCACATAGCCATTCGGTATCATTTTCTTAGGGATCACCAACAAAAGGGAGATATTGAGATTGCATACATTAATACTAAAGATCAATTAGCCGATATCTTTACCAAACCACTTGATGAACAAACTTTTACCAAACTTAGGCATGAGCTCAATATTCTTGATTCTAGAAATTTCTATTGCTAACTTGCACACATAGCTCATGAATATACCTTTGATCATGTCTCTTTCATATGCTATGACTAATGTGTTTTCAAGTCTACTTCAAATCAAGTCATAGGTGCATTGAAAGGGCATTGGAGTCTTCGGCGAAGACAAAGGCTTCCACTCCGTCAACTCATCCTTCGCCGTCACTCCGAGCCGCTCTCTATCCTTGGGGGAGAGAGCAAAACAAAAGGACTCCTACTTTGGTATAATCTTCACTCTTTTATTTATGACCAAGGGAGGAGAAAGTTATTTGAAGGGCTCTAATGACTCCGTTTTTGGCGATTCATGCCAAAAGGGGAGGAAGTATTAGCCCAAAGCAAAAGGACCGCACCACCACCTAATTTTAAAATGTAATTTCCAATTGTCAATTTGGTATCTTAATGTGTTCAAAAAGGGGAGAAAGTAGTATTTCAAAATTGTTTCATCAAAACCCTCTTGAACACTAAGAGGAGATTTTATTTAGGGGGAGTTTTGTTTAGTCAAAGGAAAAGCATTTGGAACAGGGGGAGAAAATTTCAAATCTTGAAAATGCTTTGCAAACTCTTATTCATTTACCCTTGACTATTTGCAAAAGAACTTTGAAAAGATTTTGCAAAAACAAAACATGTGGTGCAAGCGTGGTCCAAAATGTTAAAAATGAAGAAACAATCCATGCATATCTTGTAAGTATTTATATTGGCTCAATTCCAAGCAACCTTTGCACTTATATTATGCAAACTAGTTCAATTATGCACTTCTATATTTGCTTTGGTTTGTGTTGGCATCAATCACCAAAAAGGGGGAGATTGAAAGGGAATTAGGCTTACACCTAGTTCCTATATAATTTTGGTGGTTGAATTGCCCAACACAAATCTTTGGACTAACTAGTTTGTTCTAGTGTATAAGTTATACAGGTGCAAAAGGTTCACACTTAGCCAATAAAAAGACCAAGTGTTGGGTTCAACAAAAGAGCAAAGGAGCAACCGAAGGCTCCTCTGGTCTGGCGCACCGGACTGTCCGGTGCACCACTGGACAGTGTCCGGTGCACCAAAGGACTTCAACGCGAACTCGCCGCCTTCGGGAATTCTCCAGAGCCAGCGCGCTATAATTCACCGGACTGTCCGGTGTACACCGGACAGTGTCCGGTGCTCCAACGGGACGCGGCTCAGGAACTCGCCAGCCTCGGGAAATCAGAGCGGCTGCTCCGCTATAATTCACCGGACATGTCCGGTGTGCACCGAACTGTCCGGTGCATCCACGGAGCAACGGCTACTTCGGCGCCAACGGCTACCTGCGATGCATTTAATGCGCGCGCAGCGCGCGCAGAAGTCAGAGTCGCCCATGCCGGCGCACCGGACAGTGAACAGTGCATGTCCGGTGCGCCACCGGACATCGAGGCGGGCCCAGAAGTCAGAACTCCAACGGTCAGATTCCAACGGCACTGGTGACGTGGCAGGGGCACCGGACATGTCCGGTGCGCCATCGAACAGACAGCCTCCACCAACGGTTATTTTGGTGGTTGGGGCTATAAATACCCCAACCACCCAACCATTCATTGCATCCAAGTTTTCCACTTCCCAACTACTTACAAGAGCTCTAGCATTCAATTCTAGACACACCAAAGAGATCAAATCCTCTCCAAATTCCACACAACGCCCTAGTGACTAGAGAGAGAGATTTGCTTGTGTTCTTTCGAGCTCTTGCGCTTGGATTGCTTTCTTCTTTCTTGATTCCTTCATTGCGATCAAACTCACTTGTAATTGAGGCAAGAGACACCAAACTTGTGGTGGTCCTTGTGGGTACTTTGTGTTCCAAGTGATTGAGAAGAGAAAGCTCACTCGATCCGTGGGATCGTTTGAGAGAGGGAAGGGTTGAAAGAGACCCGGCCTTTGTGGCCTCCTCAACGGGGAGTAGGTTTGAGAGAACCGAACCTCGGTAAAACAAATCCGCGTGTCACACTCTTCATTTGCTTGCGATTTGTTTTCCACCCTCTCTCGCGGACTCGGTTTCATATTTCTAACGCTAACCCGGCTTTTAGTTGTGTTTATATTGGTAAATTTCAGTTTCGCCCTATTCACCCCCCCCTCTAGGCGACTATCAACCATTTCTTGGTCTAAAATCCGTAGGTGTTAGCCTCTAGTATTATTGAAAATGGTCGCTCATGGCTATTTTCATAAAAAATGGGGGTTGTGTGGCCATTGATCATCGACCAGAGGCTTGTACACTTCACCCCACATATGTTTCCTTGCCATATATAACATTCTTGGATTTCTGGTGGAAACCATTTCTTGGTTAAAAACTCGTACGTGTTAGCCTTCGGTATTATTGAAAATGGTCATTCATGGCTATTTTCGACAAAATGGGGGTTGTGTGGCCATTGATCATCGACCAGAGGCTCATACACCTCACCCCACATATGTTTCCTTGCCATAGATCACATTCTTGGATTTCTGGTGGAGACCATTGATCTTCGACCAGAGGCTCATACACCTCACTACACATATGTTTCCTTGCCATAGATCACATTCTTGGATTTATGGTGGAGAACATTTGATCTATGGCAAGGAAACATATGTGGGGTGAGGTGTACGAGCCTCTGGTCGATGATCAATGGCCACACAACCCCCATTTTGCCGAAAATAGCCATGAATGACCATTTTCAAAAATACCGAAGGCTAACACCTACGGATTTTTGACCAAGAAATGGTCTCCACCAGAAATCCAAGAATGTGATCTATGGCAAGGAAACATATGTGGGGTGAGGTGTATGAGCCTCTGGTCGATGATCAATGGCCACAAAACCCCCATTTTTGTTGAAAATAGCCATGAACGACCATTTTCAATAATACCGAAGGCTAACACCTACGGATTTTTGACCAAGAAATGGTCTCCACCAGAAATCCAAGAATGTGATCTATGGCAAGGAAACATATGTGGGGTGAGGTGTATGAGCCTATGGTGGAAGATCAATGGCCACACAACCCCCATTTTGCCGAAAATAGCCATGAACGACCATTTTCAATAATACCGAAGGCTAACACGTATGAGTTTTTAACCAAGAAATGGTCTCCACCAGAAATCCAAGAATGTGATCTATGGCAAGGAAACATATGTGGGGTGAGGTGTATGAGCGTCTGGTCGATGATCAATGGCCACACAACCCCCATTTTTGTCGAAAATAGCCATGAATGACCATTTTCAAAAATACTAAAGGCTAACACCTATGGATTTTTGACCAAGAAATGGTCTCCACCAGAAATCCAAGAATGTGATCTATGGCAAGGAAACATATGTGGGGTGAGGTGTACGAGCCTCTGGTCGATGATCAATGGCCACACAACCCCCATTTTGCCGAAAATAGCCATGAGTGACCATTTTCAATAATACCGAAGGCTAACACGTACGAGTTTTTAACCAAGAAATGGTTTCCACCAGAAATCCAAGAATGTAATCTATGGTGTGATCTATGGCAAGGAAACATATGTGGGGTGAGGTGTATGAGCCTCTGGTCGACGATCAATGGCCACACAACCCTAATTTTTGTCGAAAATAGCCATGAACGACCATTTTCAATGACACTGAAGGCTAACACCTACGGATTTTTGACCAAGAAATGGTCTCCACCATAAATCCAAGAATGTGATCTATGGCAAGGAAACATATGTGGGGTGAGGTGTATGAGCGTCTGGTCGATGATCAATGGCCACACAACCCCCATTTTTGTCGAAAATAGCCATGAATGACCATTTTCAAAAATACCAAAGGCTAACACGTACGAGTTTTTAACCAAGAAATGGTCTCCACCAAAAATCCAAGAATGTGATCTATGGCAAGGAAACATATGTGGGGTGAGGTGTATGAGCCTCTGGTCGATGATCAATGGCCACACAACCCCCATTTTTGTCGAAAATAGCCATGAACGACCATTTTCAATAATACCGAAGGCTAACACCTACGGATTTTTGACCAAGAAATGGTCTCCACCAGAAATCCGAGAATGTAATCTATGGCAAGGAAACATATGTGGGGTGAGGTGTATGAGTCTCTGGTCGATGATAAATGGCCACACAACCCCCATTTTGCCGAAAATAGCCATGAATGACCATTTTCAATAATACCGAAGGCTAACACCTACGAGTTTTTAACCAAGAAATGGTCTCCACCAAAAATCCAAGAATGTGATCTATGGCAAGGAAACATATGTGGGGTGAGGTGTATGAGCCTCTGGTCGATGATCAATGGCCACACAACCCCCATTTTTGTCGAAAATAGCCATGAACGACCATTTTCAATAATACCGAAGGCTAACACCTACGGATTTTTAACCAAGAAATGGTCTCCACCAGAAATCCAAGAATGTGATCTATGGCAAGGAAACATATGTGGGGTGAGGTGTATGAGCCTCTGGTCGATGATCAATGGCCACACAACCCCCATTTTTGTCGAAAATAGCCATGAACGACCATTTTCAATAATACCGAAGGCTAACACCTACGGATTTTTGACCAAGAAATGGTCTCCACCAGAAATCCAAGAATGTGATATATGGCAAGGAAACATATGTGTAGTGAGGTGTATGAGCCTCTGGTCGAATATCAATGGCCACACAACCCCCATTTTTGTCGAAAATAGCCATGAACGACCATTTTCAATAATATCGAAGGCTAACAACTACGGATTTTTGCCCAAGAAATGGTCTCCACCAGAAATCCAAGAATGTGATCTACGACAAGGAAACATATGTGGGGTGAGGTGTATGAGCCTCTGGTCGATGATCAATGGCCACACAACCCCCATTTTGTCGAAAATAGCCATGAACGACCATTTTCAATAATACCGAAGGCTAACACCTACGGATTTTTGACCAAGAAATGGTCTCCACCAGAAATCCAAGAATGTGATCTATGGCAAGGAAACATATGTGGGGTGAGGTGTATGAGCATATGGTGGAAGATCAATGGCCACACAACCCCCATTTTGCCGAAAATAGCCATGAACGACCATTTTCAATAATACCGAAGGCTAACACCTACGGATTTTTGACCAAGAAATGGTCTCCACCATAAATCCAAGAATGTGATCTATGGCAAGGAAACATATGTGGGGTGAGGTGTATGAGCGTCTGGTCGATGATCAATGGCCATACAACCCCCATTTTTGTCGAAAATAGCCATGAATGACCATTTTCAAAAATACCAAAGGCTAACACGTACGAGTTTTTAACCAAGAAATGGTCTCCACCAGAAATCCAAGAATGTAATCTATGGCAAGGAAACATATGTGGGGTGAGGTGTATGAGCCTCTGGTCGATGATAAATGGCCACAAAACCCCCATTTTGCCGAAAATAGCCATGAATGACCATTTTCAATAATACCGAAGGCTAACACCTACGAGTTTTTAACCAAGAAATGGTCTCCACCAGAAATCCAAGAATGTGATCTATGGCAAGGAAACATATGTGGGGTGAGGTGTATGAGCCTCTGGTCGATGATCAATGGCCACACAACCCCCATTTTGTCGAAAATAGCCATGAACGACCATTTTCAATAATACCGAAGGCTAACACCTACGGATTTTTGACCAAGAAATGGTCTCCACCATAAATCCAAGAATGTGATCTATGGCAAGGAAACATATGTGGGGTGAGGTGTATGAGCGTCTGGTCGATGATCAATGGCCATACAACCCCCATTTTTGTCGAAAATAGCCATGAATGACCATTTTCAAAAATACCAAAGGCTAACACGTACGAGTTTTTAACCAAGAAATGGTCTCCACCAGAAATCCAAGAATGTAATCTATGGCAAGGAAACATATGTGGGGTGAGGTGTATGAGCCTCTGGTCGATGATAAATGGCCACAAAACCCCCATTTTGCCGAAAATAGCCATGAATGACCATTTTCAATAATACCGAAGGCTAACACCTACGAGTTTTTAACCAAGAAATGGTCTCCACCAGAAATCCAAGAATGTGATCTATGGCAAGGAAACATATGTGGGGTGAGGTGTATGAGCCTCTGGTCGATGATCAATGGCCACACAACCCCCATTTTTTATGAAAATAGCCATGAGCGACCTTGAAAATAGCCATGAGCGACCATTTTCAATAATACTAGAGGCTAACACGTACGGATTTTTGACCAAGAAATGGTCTCCACCAGAAATCCAAGAATGTGATCTATGGCAAGGAAACATATGTGGGGTGAGGTGTATGAGCCTCTGGTCGATGATCAATGGCCACACAACCCCCATTTTTGTCGAAAATAGCCATGAACGACCATTTTCAATAATACCGAAGGCTAACACCTACGGATTTTTGACCAAGAAATGGTCTCCACCAGAAATCCAAGAATGTAATCTATGACAAGGAAACATATGTGGGGTGAGGTTTATGAGCCTTTAGTCGATGATAAATGGCCACACAACCCCCATTTTTTATGAAAATAGCCATGAGCGACCTTGAAAATAGCCATGAGCGACCATTTCAATAATACTAGAGGCTAACACCTACGGATTTTAGACCAAGAAATGGTCTCCACCAGAAATCCAAGAATGTGATCTATGGCAAGGAAACATATGTGGGGTGAGGTGTATGAGCCTCTAGTCGATGATCAAATGCCACACAACCCCCATTTTTGTCGAAAATAGCCATGAATGACCATTTTCAATAATACCGAAGGCTAACACCTACGGATTTTTGACCAAGAAATGGTCTCCACCAGAAATCGAAGAATGTGATCTATGGCAAGGAAACATATGTGGGGTGAGGTGTACGAGCCTCTAGTCGATGATCAATGGCCACACAACCCCCATTTTGCCGAAAATAGCCATGAATGACCATTTTCAATAATACCGAAGGCTAACACGTACGAGTTTTTAACCAAGAAATGGTTTCCACCAGAAATCCAAGAATGTAATCTATGGCAAGGAAACATATGTGGGGTGAGGTTTATGAGCCTCTAGTCGATGATAAATGGCCACACAACCCCCATTTTTTATGAAAATAGCCATGAGCGACCTTGAAAATAGCCATGAGCGACCATTTTCAATAATACTAGAGGCTAACACCTATGGATTTTAGACCAAGAAATGGTCTCCACCAGAAATCCAAGAATGTGATCTATGGCAAGGAAACATATGTGGGGTGAGGTGTATGAGCATCTGGTCGATGATCAATGGCCACACAACCCCCATTTTTGTCGAAAATAGCCATGAGCGACCATTTTCAATAATACCTAAGGCTAACACCTACGGATTTTAGACCAAGAAATGGTCTCCACCAGAAATCCAAGAATGTGATCTATGGCAAGGAAACATATGTGGGGTGAGGTGTATGAGCATCTGGTCGATGATCAATGGCCACACAACCCCCATTTTTGTCGAAAATAGCCATGAACGACCATTTTCAATAATACCGAAGGCTAACACCTACGGATTTATGCCCAAGAAATGGTCTCCACCAGAAATCCAAGAATGTGATCTATGGCAAGGAAACATATGTGGGGTGAGGTGTATGAGCGTCTGGTCGATGATCAATGGCCACACAACCCCCATTTTTGTCGAAAATAGCCATGAACGACCATTTTCAATAATACCGAAGGCTAACACCTACGGATTTTTGACCAAGAAATGGTCTCCACCAGAAATCCAAGAATGTGATCTACGACAAGGAAACATATGTGGGGTGAGGTGTATGAGCCTCTGGTCGACGATCAATGGCCACACAATCCCCATTTTGCCGAAAATAGCCATGACTGACCATTTTCAATAATACCGAAGGCTAACACGTACGAGTTTTTAACCAAGAAAAGGTTTCCACCAGAAATCCAAGAATGTAATCTATGGCAAGGAAACATATGTGGGGTGAGGTGTATGAGCCTCTAGTCGATGATAAATGGCCACACAACCCCCATTTTTGTCGAAAATAGCCATGAACGACCATTTTCAATAATACCGAAGGCTAACACCTACGGATTTTTGACCAAGAAATGGTCTCCACCAGAAATCCAAGAATGTGATCTATGGCAAGGAAACATATGTGGGGTGAGGTGTACGAGCATTTAGTCGATGATCAATGGCCACACAACCCCCATTTTGCCGAAAATAGCCATGAGCGACCATTTTCAATAATATTAGAGGCTAACACCTACGGATTTTAGACCAAGAAATGGTCTCCACCAGAAATCCAAGAATGTGATCTATGGCAAGGAAACATATGTGGGGTGAGGTGTACGAGCCTCTGGTCGATGATCAATGGCCACACAACCCCCATTTTTGTCGAAAATAGCCATGAACGACCATTTTCAATAATACCGAAGGCTAACACGTACGAGTTTTTAACCAAGAAATGGTTTCCACCAGAAATCCAAGAATGTAATCTATGGCAAGGAAACATATGTGGGGTGAGGTTTATGAGCCTCTAGTCGATGATAAATGGCCACACAACCCCCATTTTTTATGAAAATAGCCATGAGCGACCTTGAAAATAGCCATGAGCGACCATTTTCAATAATACTAGAGGCTAACACCTACGGATTTTAGACCAAGAAATGGTCTCCACCAGAAATCCAAGAATGTGATCTATGGCAAGGAAACATATGTGGGGTGAGGTGTATGAGCATCTGGTCGATGATCCATGGCCACACAACCCCCATTTTTGTCGAAAATAGCCATGAGCGACCATTTTCAATAATACCTAAGGCTAACACCTACGGATTTTAGACCAAGAAATGGTCTCCACCAGAAATCCAAGAATGTGATCTATGGCAAGGAAACATATGTGGGGTGAGGTGTATGAGCGTCTGGTCGATGATCAATGGCCACACAACCCCCATTTTTGTCGAAAATAGCCATGAACGACCATTTTCAATAATACCGAAGGCTAACACCTACGGATTTTTGCCCAAGAAATGGTCTCCACCAGAAATCCAAGAATGTGATCTATGGCAAGGAAACATATGTGGGGTGAGGTGTATGAGCGTCTGGTCGATGATCAATGGCCACACAACCCCCATTTTTGTCGAAAATAGCCATGAACGACCATTTTCAATAATACCGAAGGCTAACACCTACGGATTTTTGACCAAGAAATGGTCTCCACCAGAAATCCAAGAATGTGATCTACGACAAGGAAACATATGTGGGGTGAGGTGTATGAGCCTCTGGTCGACGATCAATGGCCACACAATCCCCATTTTGCCGAAAATAGCCATGACTGACCATTTTCAATAATACCGAAGGCTAACACGTACGAGTTTTTAACCAAGAAAAGGTTTCCACCAGAAATCCAAGAATGTAATCTATGGCAAGGAAACATATGTGGGGTGAGGTGTATGAGCCTCTAGTCGATGATAAACGGCCACACAACCCGCATTTTTGTCGAAAATAGCCATGAACGACCATTTTCAATAATACCGAAGGCTAACACCTACGGATTTTTGACCAAGAAATGGTCTCCACCAGAAATCCAAGAATGTGATCTATGGCAAGGAAACATATGTGGGGTGAGGTGTAGGAGCATTTAGTCGATGATCAATGGCCACACAACCCCCATTTTGCCGAAAATAGCCATGAGCGACCATTTTCAATAATATTAGAGGCTAACACCTACGGATTTTAGACCAAGAAATGGTCTCCACCAGAAATCCAAGAATGTGATCTATGGCAAGGAAACATATGTGGGGTGAGGTGTACGAGCCTCTGGTCGATGATCAATGGCCACACAACCCCCATTTTTGTCGAAAATAGCCATGAACGACCATTTTCAATAATACCGAAGGCTAACACGTACGAGTTTTTAACCAAGAAATGGTTTCCACCAGAAATCCAAGAATGTAATCTATGGCAAGGAAACATATGTGGGGTGAGGTTTATGAGCCTCTAGTCGATGATAAATGGCCACACAACCCCCATTTTTTACGAAAATAGCCATGAGCGACCTTGAAAATAGCCATGAGCGACCATTTTCAATAATATTAGAGGCTAACACCTACGGATTTTAGACCAAGAAATGGTCTCCACCAGAAATCCAAGAATGTGATCTATGGCAAGGAAACATATGTGGGGTGAGGTGTACGAGCCTCTGGTCGATGATCAATGGCCACACAACCCCCATTTTTGTCGAAAATAGCCATGAACGACCATTTTCAATAATACCGAAGGCTAACACGTACGAGTTTTTAACCAAGAAATGGTCTCCACCAGAAATCCAAGAATGTGATCTATGGCAAGGAAACATATGTGAGGTGAGGTGTATGAGCGTCTGGTCGATGATCAATGGCCACACAACCCCCATTTTTGTCGAAAATAGCCATGAATGACCATTTTCAAAAATACCAAAGGCTAACACGTACGGATTTTTGACCAAGAAATGGTCTCCACCAGAAATCCAAGAATGTGATCTATGGCAAGGAAACATATGTGGGGTGAGGTGTATGAGCCTCTGGTCGATGATCAATGGCCACACAACCCCCATTTTGCCGAAAATAGCCATGAATGACCATTTTCAATAATACCGAAGGCTAACACGTACGGGTTTTTAACCAAGAAATGGTCTCCACCAGAAATCCAAGAATGTGATCTATGGCAAGGAAATATATGTGGGGTGAGGTTTATGAGCCTCTAGTCGATGATAAATGGCCACACAACCCCCATTTTTTATGAAAATAGCCATGAGCGACCATTTTCAATAATACTGGAGGCTAAGACCTACGGATTTTTGACCAAGAAATGGTCTCCACCAGAAATCCAAGAATGTGATCTATGGCAAGGAAACATATGTGGGGTGAGGTGTATGAGCCTCTGGTCGATGATCAATTGCCACACAACCCCCATTTTGTCGAAAATAGTCATGAACGACCATTTTCAATAATACCGAAGGCTAACACCTACGGATTTTTGACCAAGAAATGATCTCCACCAGAAATCCAAGAATGTGATCTATGGCAAGGAAACATATGTGGGGTGAGGTGTATGAGCCTCTAGTCGATGATCAATGGCCACACAACCCCCATTTTTGTCGAAAATAGCCATGAATGACCATTTTCAATAATACAGAAGGCTAACACCTACGAGTTTTTATCCAAGAAACGGTCTCCACCAGAAATCCAAGAATGTGATCTATGGCAAGGAAACATATGTGGGGTGAGGTGTATGAGCCTCTGGTCGATGATCAATGGCACACAACCCCCATTTTTTATGAAAATAGCCATGAGCGACCTTGAAAATAGCCATGAGCGACCATTTTCAATAATACTAGAGGCTAAGACCTGCAGATTTTTGACCAAGAAATGGTCTCCACCAGAAATCCAAGAATGTGATCTATGGCAAGGAAAAATATGTGGGGTGAGGTGTATGAGCCTCTGGTCGATGATCAATGGCCACACAACCCCCATTTTTTATGAAAATAGCCATGAACGACCATTTTCAAAAATACCAAAGGCTAACACCTACGGATTTTTGACCAAGAAATGGTCTCCACCAGAAATCCAAGAATGTGATCTATGGCAAGGAAACATATGTGGGGTGAGGTGTACGAGCCTCTGGTCGATGATCAATGGCCACAGAACCCCCATTTTGCTGAAAATAGCCATGAACGACCATTTTCAATAATACCGAAGGCTAACACGTACGAGTTTTTAACCAAGAAATGGTCTCCAACAGAAATCCAAGAATGTGATCTATGGCAAGGAAACATATGTGGGGTGAGGTGTACGAGCCTTTAGTCGATGATCAATGGCCACACAACCCCCATTTTGCCGAAAATAGCCATGAGCGACCATTTTCAATAATATTAGAGGCTAACACCTACGGATTTTAGACCAAGAAATGGTCGCTCATGGCTATTTTCAAGGTCGCTCGTGGCTATTTTCATAAAAAATGGGGGTTGTGTGGCCATTTATCATCGACTAGAGGCTCATAAACCTCACCCCACATATGTTTCCTTGCCATAGATTACATTCTTGGATTTCTGGTGGAAACCATTTCTTGGTTAAAAACTCGTACGTGTTAGCCTTCGGTATTATTGAAAATGGTCATTCATGGCTATTTTCGACAAAAATGGGGGTTGTGTGGCCATTGATCATCGACCAGAGGCTCATAAACCTCACCCCACATATGTTTCCTTGCCATAGATCACATTCTTGGATTTCTGGTGGAAACCATTTCTTGGTCAAAAATCCGTAGGTGTTAGCCTTCGGTATTTTTGAAAATGGTCGTTCATGGCTATTTTCGACAAAAATGGGGGTTGTGTGGCCATTGATCATCGACCAGACGCTCATACACCTCACCCCACATATGTTTCCTTGCCATAGATCACATTCTTGGATTTCTGGTGGAGACCATTTTTTGGTCTAAAATCCGTAGGTCTTAGCCTCTAGTATTATTGAAAATGGTCATTCATGGCTATTTTCGGCAAAATGGGGGTTGTGTGGCCATTGATCGTCGACAAGAGGCTCATACACCTCACCCCACATATGTTTCCTTGCCATAGATCACATTCTTGGATTTTTGGTGGAGACCATTTCTTGGTCAAAAACTCGTACGTGTTAGCCTTTGGTATTATTGAAAATGGTCGTTCATGGCTATTTTCGGCAAAATGGGGGTTGTGTGGCCATTGATCGTCGACCAGAGGCTCATACACCTCACCCCACATATGTTTCCTTGCCATAGATCACATTCTTGGATTTCTGGTGGAGACCATTTCTTGGGAAAAAATCCGTAGGTGTTAGCCTTCGGTATTATTTAAAATGGTCGTTCATGGCTATTTTTGACAAAAATGGGGGTTGTGTGGCCATTGATCATCGACCAGACGCTCATACACCTCACCCCACATATGTTTCCTTGTCATAGATCACATTCTTGGATTTCTGGTGGAGACCATTTCTTGGTCTAAAATCCGTAGGTGTTAGCCTCTAGTATTATTGAATATGGTCGCTCATGGCTATTTTCAAGGTCGTTCATGGCTATTTTCGACAAAAATAGGGGTTGTGTGGCCATTGATCATCGACCAGACACTCATACACCTCACCCCACATATGTTTCCTTGCCATAGATCACATTCTTGGATTTCTGGTGGAGACCATTTCTTGGTTAAAAACTCGTACGTGTTAGCCTTCGGTATTATTGAAAATGGTCGTTCATGGCTATTTTCGACAAAAATGGGGGTTGTGTGGCCATTGATCATCGACCAGAGGCTCGTACACCTCACCCCACATATGTTTCCTTGCCATAGATCACATTCTTGGATTTCTGGTGGAGACCATTTGTTGGTCTAAAATCCGTAGGTGTTAGCCTCTAATATTATTGAAAATGGTCGCTCATGGCTATTTTCGGCAAAATGGGGGTTGTGTGGCCATTGATCATCGACTAAAGGCTCGTACACCTCACCCCACATATGTTTCCTTGCCATAGATCACATTCTTGGATTTCTGGTGGAGACCATTTCTTGGTTAAAAACTCGTACGTGTTAGCCTTCGGTATTATTGAAAATGGTCGTTCATGGCTATTTTCAGCAAAATGGGGGTTCTGTGGCCATTGATCATCGACCAGAGGCTCGTACACCTCACCCCACATATGTTTCCTTGCCATAGATCACATTCTTGGATTTCTGGTGGAGACCATTTCTTGGTCAAAAATCCGTAGGTGTTAGCCTTTGGTATTTTTGAAAATGGTCGTTCATGGCTATTTTCATAAAAAATGGGGGTTGTGTGGCCATTGATCATCGACCAGAGGCTCATACACCTCACCCCACATATTTTTCCTTGCCATAGATCACATTCTTGGATTTCTGGTGGAGACCATTTCTTGGTCAAAAATCCGCAGGTCTTAGCCTCTAGTATTATTGAAAATGGTCGCTCATGGCTATTTTCAAGGTCGCTCATGGCTATTTTCATAAAAAATGGGGGTTGTGTGCCATTGATCATCGACCAGAGGCTCATACACCTCACCCCACATATGTTTCCTTGCCATAGATCACATTCTTGGATTTCTGGTGGAGACCGTTTCTTGGATAAAAACTCGTAGGTGTTAGCCTTCTGTATTATTGAAAATGGTCATTCATGGCTATTTTCGACAAAAATGGGGGTTGTGTGGCCATTGATCATCGACTAGAGGCTCATACACCTCACCCCACATATGTTTCCTTGCCATAGATCACATTCTTGGATTTCTGGTGGAGACCATTTCTTGGTCAAAAATCCGTAGGTGTTAGCCTTCGGTATTATTGAAAATGGTCGTTCATGGCTATTTTCGACAAAATGGGGGTTGTGTGGCAATTGATCATCGACCAGAGGCTCATACACCTCACCCCACATATGTTTCCTTGCCATAGATCACATTCTTGGATTTTTGGTGGAGACCATTTCTTGGTCAAAAATCCGTAGGTCTTAGCCTCCAGTATTATTGAAAATGGTCGCTCATGGCTATTTTCATAAAAAATGGGGGTTGTGTGGCCATTTATCATCGACTAGAGGCTCATAAACCTCACCCCACATATATTTCCTTGCCATAGATCACATTCTTGGATTTCTGGTGGAGACCATTTCTTGGTTAAAAACTCGTACGTGTTAGCCTTCGGTATTATTGAAAATGGTCATTCATGGCTATTTTCGGCAAAATGGGGGTTGTGTGGCCATTGATCATCGACCAGAGGCTCATACACCTCACCCCACATATGTTTCCTTGCCATAGATCACATTCTTGGATTTCTGGTGGAGACCATTTCTTGGTCAAAAATCCGTACGTGTTAGCCTTTGGTATTTTTGAAAATGGTCATTCATGGCTATTTTCGACAAAAATGGGGGTTGTGTGGCCATTGATCATCGACCAGACGCTCATACACCTCACCTCACATATGTTTCCTTGCCATAGATCACATTCTTGGATTTCTGGTGGAGACCATTTCTTGGTTAAAAACTCGTACGTGTTAGCCTTCGGTATTATTGAAAATGGTCGTTCATGGCTATTTTCGACAAAAATGGGGGTTGTGTGGCCATTGATCATCGACCAGAGGCTCGTACACATCACCCCACATATGTTTCCTTGCCATAGATCACATTCTTGGATTTCTGGTGGAGACCATTTCTTGGTCAAAAATCCGTAGGTGTTAGCCTCTAATATTATTGAAAATGGTCGCTCATGGCTATTTTCAAGGTCGCTCATGGCTATTTTCATAAAAAATGGGGGTTGTGTGGCCATTTATCATCGACTAGAGGCTCATAAACCTCACCCCACATATGTTTCCTTGCCATAGATCACATTCTTGGATTTCTGGTGGAGACCATTTCTTGGTCAAAAATCCGTAGGTGTTAGCCTTCGGTATTATTGAAAATGGTCGTTCATGGCTATTTTCGACAAAAATGGGGGTTGTGTGGCCATTTATCATCGACTAGAGGCTCATACACCTCACCCCACATATGTTTCCTTGCCATAGATTACATTCTTGGATTTCTGGTGGAAACCTTTTCTTGGTTAAAAACTCGTACGTGTTAGCCTTCGGTATTATTGAAAATGGTCAGTCATGGCTATTTTCGGCAAAATGGGGATTGTGTGGCCATTGATCGTCGACCAGAGGCTCATACACCTCACCCCACATATGTTTCCTTGTCGTAGATCACATTCTTGGATTTCTGGTGGAGACCATTTCTTGGTCAAAAATCCGTAGGTGTTAGCCTTCGGTATTATTGAAAATGGTCGTTCATGGCTATTTTCGACAAAAATGGGGGTTGTGTGGCCATTGATCATCGACCAGACGCTCATACACCTCACCCCACATATGTTTCCTTGCCATAGATCACATTCTTGGATTTCTGGTGGAGACCATTTCTTGGGCAAAAATCCGTAGGTGTTAGCCTTCGGTATTATTGAAAATGGTCGTTCATGGCTATTTTCGACAAAAATGGGGGTTGTGTGGCCATTGATCATCGACCAGACGCTCATACACCTCACCCCACATATGTTTCCTTGCCATAGATCACATTATTGGATTTCTGGTGGAGACCATTTCTTGGTCTAAAATCCGTAGGTGTTAGCCTTAGGTATTATTGAAAATGGTCGCTCATGGCTATTTTCGACAAAAATGGGGGTTGTGTGGCCATTGATCATCGACCAGATGCTCATACACCTCACCCCACATATGTTTCCTTGCCATAGATCACATTCTTGGATTTCTGGTGGAGACCATTTCTTGGTCTAAAATCCGTAGGTGTTAGCCTCTAGTATTTTTGAAAATGGTCGCTCATGGCTATTTTCAAGGTCGCTCATGGCTATTTTCATAAAAAATGGGGGTTGTGTGGCCATTTATCATCGACTAGAGGCTCATAAACCTCACCCCACATATGTTTCCTTGCCATAGATTACATTCTTGGATTTCTGGTGGAAACCATTTCTTGGTTAAAAACTCGTACGTGTTAGCCTTCGGTATTATTGAAAATGGTCGTTCATGGCTATTTTCGACAAAAATGGGGGTTGTGTGGCCATTGATCATCGACCAGAGGCTCGTACACCTCACCCCACATATGTTTCCTCGCCATAGATCACATTCTTGGATTTCTGGTGGAGACCATTTCTTGGTCTAAAATCCGTAGGTGTTAGCCTCTAATATTATTGAAAATGGTCGCTCATGGCTATTTTCGGCAAAATGGGGGTTGTGTGGCCATTGATCATCGACTAAATGCTCGTACACCTCACCCCACATATGTTTCCTTGCCATAGATCACATTCTTGGATTTCTGGTGGAGACCATTTCTTGGTCAAAAATCCGTAGGTGTTAGCCTTCGGTATTATTGAAAATGGTCGTTCATGGCTATTTTCGACAAAAATGGGGGTTGTGTGGCCATTTATCATCGACTAGAGGCTCATACACCTCACCCCACATATGTTTCCTTGCCATAGATTACATTCTTGGATTTCTGGTGGAAACCTTTTCTTGGTTAAAAACTAGTACGTGTTAGCCTTCGGTATTATTGAAAATGGTCAGTCATGGCTATTTTCGGCAAAATGGGGATTGTGTGGCCATTGATCGTCGACCAGAGGCTCATACACCTCACCCCACATATGTTTCCTTGTCGTAGATCACATTCTTGGATTTCTGCTGGAGACCATTTCTTGGTCAAAAATCCGTAGGTGTTAGCCTTCGGTATTATTGAAAATGGTCGTTCATGGCTATTTTCGACAAAAATGGGGGTTGTGTGGCCATTGATCATCGACCAGACGCTCATACACCTCACCCCACATATGTTTCCTTGCCATAGATCACATTCTTGGATTTCTGGTGGAGACCATTTCTTGGGCAAAAATCCGTAGGTGTTAGCCTTCGGTATTATTGAAAATGGTCGTTCATGGCTATTTTCGACAAAAATGGGGGTTGTGTGGCCATTGATCATCGACCAGACGCTCATACACCTCACCCCACATATGTTTCCTTGCCATAGATCACATTCTTGGATTTCTGGTGGAGACCATTTCTTGGTCTAAAATCCGTAGGTGTTAGCCTTAGGTATTATTGAAAATGGTCGCTCATGGCTATTTTCGACAAAAATGGGGGTTGTGTGGCCATTGATCATCGACCAGATGCTCATACACCTCACCCCACATATGTTTCCTTGCCATAGATCACATCCTTGGATTTCTGGTGGAGACCATTTCTTGGTCTAAAATCCGTAGGTGTTAGCCTCTAGTATTATTGAAAATGGTCGCTCATGGCTATTTTCATAAAAAATGGGGGTTGTGTAGCCATTTATCATCGACTAGAGGCTCATAAACCTCACCCCACATATGTTTCCTTGCCATAGATTACATTCTTGGATTTCTGGTGGAAACCATTTCTTGGTTAAAAACTCGTACGTGTTAGCCTTCGGTATTATTGAAAATGGTCATTCATGGCTATTTTCGGCAAAATGGGGGTTGTGTGGCCATTGATCATCGACCAGAGGCTCGTACACCTCACCCCACATATGTTTCCTTGCCATAGATCACATTCTTAGATTTCTGGTGGAGACCATTTCTTGGTCAAAAATCCGTAGGTGTTAGCCTTCGGTATTATTGAAAATGGTCATTCATGGCTATTTTCGACAAAAATGGGGGTTGTGTGGCATTTGATCATCGACTAGAGGCTCATACACCTCACCCCACATATGTTTCCTTGCCATTGATCACATTCTTGGATTTCTGGTGGAGACCATTTCTTGGTCTAAAATCCGTAGGTGTTAGCCTCTAGTATTATTGAAATGGTCGCTCATGGCTATTTTCAAGGTCGCTCATGGCTATTTTCATAAAAAATGGGGGTTGTGTGGCCATTTATCATCGACTAAAGGCTCATAAACCTCACCCCACATATGTTTCCTTGTCATAGATTACATTCTTGGATTTCTGGTGGAGACCATTTCTTGGTTAAAAACTCGTACGTGTTAGCCTTCGGTATTATTGAAAATGGTCATTCATGGCTATTTTCGGCAAAATGGGGGTTGTGTGGCCATTGATCGTCGACCTGAGGCTCATACACCTCACCCCACATATGTTTCCTTGCCATAGATCACATTCTTGGATTTCTGGTGGAGACCATTTCTTGGTCAAAAATCCGTAGGTGTTAGCCTTCGATATTATTGAAAATGGTCATTCATGGCTATTTTTGACAAAAATGGGGGTTGTGTGGCCATTGATCGCGACCAGAGGCTCATACACCTCACCCCACATATGTTTCCTTGTCGTAGATCACATTCTTGGATTTCTGGTGGAGACCATTTCTTGGTCAAAAATCCGTAGGTGTTAGCCTTCGATATTATTGAAAATGGTCGTTCATGGCTATTTTCGACAAAAATGGGGGTTGTGTGGCCATTGATCATCGACCAGAGGCTCATACACCTCACCCCACATATGTTTCCTTGCCATAGATCACATTCTTGGATTTCTGGTGGAGACCATTTCTTGGTCAAAAATCCGTAGGTGTTAGCCTTCGGTATTATTGAAAATGGTCGTTCATGGCTATTTTCGACAAAAATGGGGGTTGTGTGGCGATTGATCATCGACCAGAGGCTCATACACCTCACCCCACATATGTTTCCTTGCCATAGATCACATTCTTGGATTTCTGGTGGAGACCATTTCTTGGTCAAAAATCCGTACGTGTTAGCCTCTAGTATTATTGAAAATGGTCGCTCATGGCTATTTTCAAGGTCGCTCATGGCTATTTTCATAAAAAATGGGGGTTGTGTGGCCATTGATCATCGACCAGAGGCTCATACACCTCACCCCACATATGTTTCCTTGCCATAGATCACATTCTTGGATTTCTGGTGGAGACCATTTCTTGGTTAAAAACTCGTAGGTGTTAGCCTTCGGTATTATTGAAAATGGTCATTCATGGCTATTTTCGGCAAAATGGGGGTTTTGTGGCCATTTATCATCGACCAGAGGCTCATACACCTCACCCCACATATGTTTCCTTGCCATAGATTACATTCTTGGATTTCTGGTGGAGACCATTTCTTGGTTAAAAACTCGTACGTGTTAGCCTTTGGTATTTTTGAAAATGGTCATTCATGGCTATTTTCGACAAAAATGGGGGTTGTATGGCCATTGATCATCGACCAGACGCTCATACACCTCACCCCACATATGTTTCCTTGCCATAGATCACATTCTTGGATTTATGGTGGAGACCATTTCTTGGTCAAAAATCCGTAGGTGTTAGCCTTCAGTGTCATTGAAAATGGTCGTTCATGGCTATTTTCGACAAAAAATAGGGTTGTGTGGCCATTGATCGTCGACCAGAGGCTCATACACCTAACCCCACATATGTTTCCTTGCCATAGATCACACCATAGATTACATTCTTGGATTTCTGGTGGAAACCATTTCTTGGTTAAAAACTCGTACGTGTTAGCCTTCGGTATTATTGAAAATGGTCATTCATGGCTATTTTCGGCAAAATGGGGGTTGTGTGGCCATTGATCATCGACCAGAGGCTCGTACACCTCACCCCACATATGTTTCCTTGCCATAGATCACATTCTTGGATTTCTGGTGGAGACCATTTCTTGGTCTAAAATCCGTAGGTGTTAGCCTCTAATATTATTGAAAATGGTCGCTCATGGCTATTTTCGGCAAAATGGGGGTTGTGTGGCCATTGATCATCGACTAAATGCTCGTACACCTCACCCCACATATGTTTCCTTGCCATAGATCACATTCTTGGATTTCTGGTGGAGACCATTTCTTGGTCAAAAATCCGTAGGTGTTAGCCTTCGGTATTATTGAAAATGGTCGTTCATGGCTATTTTCGACAAAAATGGGGGTTGTGTGGCCATTTATCATCGACTAGAGGCTCATACACCTCACCCCACATATGTTTCCTTGCCATAGATTACATTCTTGGATTTCTGGTGGAAACCTTTTCTTGGTTAAAAACTCGTACGTGTTAGCCTTCGGTATTATTGAAAATGGTCAGTCATGGCTATTTTCGGCAAAATGGGGATTGTGTGGCCATTGATCGTCGACCAGAGGCTCATACACCTCACCCCACATATGTTTCCTTGTCGTAGATCACATTCTTGGATTTCTGGTGGAGACCATTTCTTGGTCAAAAATCCGTAGGTGTTAGCCTTCGGTATTATTGAAAATGGTCGTTCATGGCTATTTTCGACAAAAATGGGGGTTGTGTGGCCATTGATCATCGACCAGACGCTCATACACCTCACCCCACATATGTTTCCTTGCCATAGATCACATTCTTGGATTTCTGGTGGAGGCCATTTCTTGGGCAAAAATCCGTAGGTGTTAGCCTTCGGTATTATTGAAAATGGTCGTTCATGGCTATTTTCGACAAAAATGGGGGTTGTGTGGCCATTGATCATCGACCAGACGCTCATACACCTCACCCCACATATGTTTCCTTGCCATAGATCACATTCTTGGATTTCTGGTGGAGACCATTTCTTGGTCTAAAATCCGTAGGTGTTAGCCTTAGGTATTATTGAAAATGGTCGCTCATGGCTATTTTCGACAAAAATGGGGGTTGTGTGGCCATTGATCATCGACCAGATGCTCATACACCTCACCCCACATATGTTTCCTTGCCATAGATCACATTCTTGGATTTCTGGTGGAGACCATTTCTTGGTCTAAAATCCGTAGGTGTTAGCCTCTAGTATTATTGAAAATGGTCGCTCATGGCTATTTTCAAGGTCGCTCATGGCTATTTTCATAAAAAATGGGGGTTGTGTGGCCATTTATCATCGACTAGAGGCTCATAAACCTCACCCCACATATGTTTCCTTGCCATAGATTACAATCTTGGATTTCTGGTGGAAACCATTTCTTGGTTAAAAACTCGTACGTGTTAGCCTTCGGTATTATTGAAAATGGTCATTCATGGCTATTTTCGGCAAAATGGGGGTTGTGTGGCCATTGATCATCGACCAGAGGCTCGTACACCTCACCCCACATATGTTTCCTTGCCATAGATCACATTCTTAGATTTCTGGTGGAGACCATTTCTTGGTCAAAAATCCGTAGGTGTTAGCCTTCGGTATTATTGAAAATGGTCATTCATGGCTATTTTCGACAAAAATGGGGGTTGTGTGGCATTTGATCATCGACTAGAGGCTCATACACCTCACCCCACATATGTTTCCTTGCCATTGATCACATTCTTGGATTTCTGGTGGAGACCATTTCTTGGTCTAAAATCCGTAGGTGTTAGCCTCTAGTATTATTGAAATGGTCGCTCATGGCTATTTTCAAGGTCGCTCATGGCTATTTTCATAAAAAATGGGGGTTGTGTGGCCATTTATCATCGACTAAAGGCTCATAAACCTCACCCCACATATGTTTCCTTGTCATAGATTACATTCTTGGATTTCTGGTGGAGACCATTTCTTGGTTAAAAACTCGTACGTGTTAGCCTTCGGTATTATTGAAAATGGTCATTCATGGCTATTTTCGGCAAAATGGGCGTTGTGTGGCCATTGATCGTCGACCAGAGGCTCATACACCTCACCCCACATATGTTTCCTTGCCATAGATCACATTCTTGGATTTCTGGTGGAGACCATTTCTTGGTCAAAAATCCGTAGGTGTTAGCCTTCGATATTATTGAAAATGGTCATTCATGGCTATTTTTGACAAAAATGGGGGTTGTGTGGCCATTGATCGCGACCAGAGGCTCATACACCTCACCCCACATATGTTTCCTTGTCGTAGATCACATTCTTGGATTTCTGGTGGAGACCATTTCTTGGTCAAAAATCCGTAGGTGTTAGCCTTCGATATTATTGAAAATGGTCGTTCATGGCTATTTTCGACAAAAATGGGGGTTGTGTGACAATTGATCATCGACCAGAGGCTCATACACCTCACCCCACATATGTTTCCTTGCCATAGATCACATTCTTGGATTTCTGGTGGAGACCATTTCTTGGTCAAAAATCCGTAGGTGTTAGCCTTCGGTATTATTGAAAATGGTCGTTCATGGCTATTTTCGACAAAAATGGGGGTTGTGTGGCCATTGATCATCGACCAGAGGCTCATACACCTCACCCCACATATGTTTCCTTGCCATAGATCACATTCTTGGATTTCTGGTGGAGACCATTTCTTGGTCAAAAATCCGTACGTGTTAGCCTCTAGTATTATTGAAAATGGTCGCTCATGGCTATTTTCAAGGTCGCTCATGGCTATTTTCATAAAAAATGGGGGTTGTGTGGCCATTGATCATCGACCAGAGGCTCATACACCTCACGCCACATATGTTTCCTTGCCATAGATCACATTCTTGGATTTCTGGTGGAGACCATTTCTTGGTTAAAAACTCGTAGGTGTTAGCCTTCGGTATTATTGAAAATGGTCATTCATGGCTATTTTCGGCAAAATGGGGGTTTTGTGGCCATTTATCATCGACCAGAGGCTCATACACCTCACCCCACATATGTTTCCTTGCCATAGATTACATTCTTGGATTTCTGGTGGAGACCATTTCTTGGTTAAAAACTCGTACGTGTTAGCCTTTGGTATTTTTGAAAATGGTCATTCATGGCTATTTTCGACAAAAATGGGGGTTGTATGGCCATTGATCATCGACCAGACGCTCATACACCTCACCCCACATATGTTTCCTTGCCATAGATCACATTCTTGGATTTATGGTGGAGACCATTTCTTGGTCAAAAATCCGTAGGTGTTAGCCTTCAGTGTCATTGAAAATGGTCGTTCATGGCTATTTTCGACAAAAAATAGGGTTGTGTGGCCATTGATCGTCGACCAGAGGCTCATACACCTCACCCCACATATGTTTCCTTGCCATAGATCACACCATAGATTACATTCTTGGATTTCTGGTGGAAACCATTTCTTGGTTAAAAACTCGTACGTGTTAGCCTTCGGTATTATTGAAAATGGTCATTCATGGCTATTTTCGGCAAAATGGGGGTTGTGTGGCCATTGATCATCGACCAGAGGCTCGTACACCTCACCCCACATATGTTTCCTTGCCATAGATCACATTCTTGGATTTCTGGTGGAGTCCATTTCTTGGTCAAAAATCCGTAGGTGTTAGCCTTTGGTATTTTTGAAAATGGTCATTCATGGCTATTTTCGACAAAAATGGGGGTTGTGTGGCCATTGATCATCGACCAGACGCTCATACACAACACCCCACATATGTTTCCTTGCCATAGATCACATTCTTGGATTTCTGGTGGAGACCATTTCTTTGTTAAAAACTCGTACGTGTTAGCCTTCGGTATTATTGAAAATGGTCGTTCATGGATATTTTCGGCAAAATGGGGGTTGTGTGGCCATTGATCTTCCACCATAGGCTCATACACCTCACCCCACATATGTTTCCTTGCCATAGATCACATTCTTGGATTTCTGGTGGAGACCATTTCTTGGTCAAAAATCCGTAGGTGTTAGCCTTCGATATTATTGAAAATGGTCGTTCATGGCTATTTTCGACAAAAATGGGGGTTGTGTGGCCATTGATATTCGACCAGAAGCTCATACACCTCACTACACATATGTTTCCTTGCCATAGATCACATTCTTGGATTTCTGGTGGAGACCATTTCTTGATCAAAAATCCGTAGGTGTTAGCCTTCGGTATTATTGAAAATGGTCGTTCATGGCTATTTTCGACAAAAATGGGGGTTGTGTGGCCATTGATCATCGACCAGAGGCTCATACACCTCACCCCACATATGTTTCCTTGCCATAGATCACATTCTTGGATTTCTGGTGGAGACCATTTCTTGGTCAAAAATCCGTAGGTGTTAGCCTTCGGTATTATTGAAAATGGTCGTTCATGGCTATTTTCGACAAAAATGGGGGTTGTGTGGCCATTGATCATCGACCAGAGGCTCATACACCTCACCCCACATATGTTTCCTTGCCATAGATCACATTCTTGGATTTTTGGTGGAGACCATTTCTTGTTTAAAAACTCGTAGGTGTTAGCCTTCGGTATTATTGAAAATGGTCATTCATGGCTATTTTCGGCAAAATGGGGGTTGTGTGGCCATTTATCATCGACCAGAGACTCATACACCTCACCCCACATATGTTTCCTTGCCATAGATTACATTCTTGGATTTCTGGTGGAGACCATTTCTTGGTTAAAAACTCGTACGTGTTAGCCTTTGGTATTTTTGAAAATGGTCATTCATGGCTATTTTCGACAAAAATGGGGGTTGTGTGGCCATTGATCATCGACCAGACGCTCATACACCTCACCCCACATATGTTTCCTTGCCATAGATCACATTCTTGGATTTATGGTGGAGACCATTTCTTGGTCAAAAATCCGTAGGTGTTAGCCTTCAGTGTCATTGAAAATGGTCGTTCATGGCTATTTTCGACAAAAATTAGGGTTGTGTGGCCATTGATCGTCGACCAGAGGCTCATACACCTCACCCCACATATGTTTCCTTGCCATAGATCACACCATAGATTACATTCTTGGATTTCTGGTGGAAACCATTTCTTGGTTAAAAACTCGTACGTGTTAGCCTTCGGTATTATTGAAAATGGTCACTCATGGCTATTTTCGGCAAAATGGGGGTTGTGTGGCCATTGATCATCGACCAGAGGCTCGTACACCTCACCCCACATATGTTTCCTTGCCATAGATCACATTCTTGGATTTCTGGTGGAGACCATTTCTTGGTCAAAAATCCGTAGGTGTTAGCCTTTAGTATTTTTGAAAATGGTCATTCATGGCTATTTTCGACAAAAATGGGGGTTGTGTGGCCATTGATCATCGACCAGACGCTCATACACCTCACCCCACATATGTTTCCTTGCCATAGATCACATTCTTGGATTTCTGGTGGAGACCATTTCTTGGTTAAAAACTCGTACGTGTTAGCCTTCGGTATTATTGAAAATGGTCGTTCATGGCTATTTTCGGCAAAATGGGGGTTGTGTGGCCATTGATCTTCCACCACAGGCTCATACACCTCACCCCACATATGTTTCCTTGCCATAGATCACATTCTTGGATTTCTGGTGGAGACCATTTCTTGGTCAAAAATCCGTAGGTGTTAGCCTTCGGTATTATTGAAAATGGTCGTTCATGGCTATTTTCGACAAAAATGGGGGTTGTGTGGCCATTGATCATCGACCAGAGGCTCATACACCTCACCCCACATATGTTTCCTTGCCTTAGATCACATTCTTGGATTTCTGGTGGAGACCATTTCTTGGTCAAAAATCCGTAGGTGTTAGCCTTCGGTATTTTTGAAAATGGTCATTCATGGCTATTTTCGGCAAAATGGGGGTTGTGTGGCCATTGATCATCGACCAGAGGCTCGTACACCTCACCCCACATATGTTTCCTTGCCATAGATCAAATGTTCTCCACCATAAATCCAAGAATGTGATCTATGGCAAGGAAACATATGTGTAGTGAGGTGTATGAGCCTCTGGTCGAAGATCAATGGTCTCCACCAGAAATCCAAGAATGTGATCTATGGCAAGGAAACATATGTGGGGTGAGGTGTATGAGCCTCTGGTCGATGATCAATGGCCACACAACCCCCATTTTGTCGAAAATAGCCATGAATGACCATTTTCAATAATACCGAAGGCTAACACGTACGAGTTTTTAACCAAGAAATGGTTTCCACCAGAAATCCAAGAATGTAATATATGGCAAGGAAACATATGTGGGGTGAAGTGTACGAGCCTCTGGTCGATGATCAATGGCCACACAACCCCCATTTTTTATGAAAATAGCCATGAGCGACCATTTTCAATAATACTAGAGGCTAACACCTACGGATTTTAGACCAAGAAATGGTTGATAGTCGCCTAGAGGGGGGGGTGAATAGGGCGAAACTGAAATTTACAAATATAAACACAACTACAAGCCGGGTTAGCGTTAGAAATATGAAATCGAGTCCGCGAGAGAGGGTGGAAAACAAATCGCAAGCAAATGAAGAGTGTAACACGCGGATTTGTTTTACCGAGGTTCGGTTCTCTCAAACCTACTCCCCGTTGAGGAGGCCACAAAGGCCGGGTCTCTTTCAACCCTTCCCTCTCTCAAACGATCCCACGGATCGAGTGAGCTTTCTCTTCTCAATCACTTGGAACACAAAGTACCCACAAGGACCACCACAAGTTTGGTGTCTCTTGCCTCAATTACAAGTGAGTTTGATCGCAATGAAGGAATCAAGAAAGAAGAAAGCAATCCAAGCGCAAGAGCTCGAAAGAACACAAGCAAATCTCTCTCTCTAGTCACTAGGGCGTTGTGTGGAATTTGGAGAGGATTTGATCTCTTTGGTGTGTCTAGAATTGAATGCTAGAGCTCTTGTAAGTAGTTGGGAAGTGGAAAACTTGGATGCAATGAATGGTTGGGTGGTTGGGGTATTTATAGCCCCAACCACCAAAATAACCGTTGGTGGAGGCTGTCTGTTCGATGGCGCACCGGACATGTCCGGTGCCCCTGCCACGTCACCAGTGCCGTTGGAATCTGACCGTTGGAGTTCTGACTTCTGGGCCCGCCTCGATGTCCGGTGGCGCACCGGACATGCACTGTTCACTGTCCGGTGCGCCGGCATGGGCGACTCTGACTTCTGCGCGCGCATTAAATGCATCGCAGGTAGCCGTTGGCGCCGAAGTAGCCGTTGCTCCGTGGATGCACCGGACAGTCCGGTGCACACCGGACATGTCCGGTGAATTATAGCGGAGCAGCCGCTCTGATTTCCCGAGGCTGGCGAGTTCCTGAGCCGCGTCCCGTTGGAGCACCGGACACTGTCCGGTGTACACCGGACAGTCCGGTGAATTATAGCGCGCTGGCTCTGGAGAATTCCCGAAGGCGGCGAGTTCGCGTTGAAGTCCTTTGGTGCACCGGACACTGTCCAGTGGTGCACCGGACAGTCCGGTGCGCTAGACCAGAGGAGCCTTCGGTTGCTCCTTTGCTCTTTTGTTGAACCCAACACTTGGTCTTTTTATTGGCTAAGTGTGAACCTTTTGCACCTGTATAACTTATACACTAGAACAAACTAGTTAGTCCAAAGATTTGTGTTGGGCAATTCAACCACCAAAATTATATAGGAACTAGGTGTAAGCCTAATTCCCTTTCAATCTCCCCCTTTTTGGTGATTGATGCCAACACAAACCAAAGCAAATATAGAAGTGCATAATTGAACTAGTTTGCATAATATAAGTGCAAAGGTTGCTTGGAATTGAGCCAATATAAATACTTACAAGATATGCATGGATTGTTTCTTCATTTTTAACATTTTGGACCACGCTTGCACCACATGTTTTGTTTTTGCAAAATCTTTTCTAAATCTTTTCAAAGTTCTTTTGCAAATAGTCAAGGGTAAATGAATAAGAGTTTGCAAAGCATTTTCAAGATTTGAAATTTTCTCCCCCTGTTCCAAATGCTTTTCCTTTGACTAAACAAAACTCCCCCTAAATAAAATCTCCTCTTAGTGTTCAAGAGGGTTTTGATGAAACAATTTTGAAATACTACTTTCTCCCCTTTTTGAACACATTAAGATACCAAATTGACAATTGGAAATTACATTTTAAAATTAGGTGGTGGTGCGGTCCTTTTGCTTTGGGCTAATACTTCCTCCCCCTTTGGCATGAATCGCCAAAAACGGAGTCATTAGAGCCCTTCAAATAACTTTCTCCTCCCTTGGTCATAAATAAAAGAGTGAAGATTATACCAAAGTAGGAGTCCTTTTGTTTTGCTCTCTCCCCCAAGGATAGAGAGCGGCTCGGAGTGACGGCGAAGGATGAGTTGACGGAGTGGAAGCCTTTGTCTTCGCCGAAGACTCCAATGCCCTTTCAATGCACCTATGACTTGATTTGAAGTAGACTTGAAAACACATTAGTCATAGCATATGAAAGAGACATGATCAAAGGTATATTCATGAGCTATGTGTGCAAGTTAGCAATAGAAATTTCTAGAATCAAGAATATTGAGCTCATGCCTAAGTTTGGTAAAAGTTTGTTCATCAAGTGGTTTGGTAAAGATATCGGCTAATTGATCTTTAGTATTAATGTATGCAATCTCAATATCTCCCTTTTGTTGGTGATCCCTAAGAAAATGATACCGAATGGCTATGTGCTTAGTGCGGCTATGCTCGACGGGATTGTCGGCCATTTTGATTGCACTCTCATTATCACATAGCAAAGGGACTTTGGTTAATTTGTAACCGTAGTCCCGCAGGGTTTGCCTCATCCAAAGCAATTGCGCGCAACAATGACCTGCGGCAATGTACTCGGCTTCGGCGGTTGAAAGAGCGACCGAATTTTGCTTCTTTGAGGCCCAAGACACCAAGGATCTTCCCAAGAACTGGCAAGTCCCTGATGTGCTCTTTCTATTAATCTTACACCCCGCCCAATCGGCATCCGAATAACCAATTAAATCAAAATTGGATCCCCGAGGGTACCAAAGCCCAAACTTAGGAGTATAAGCCAAATATCTCAAGATTCGTTTTACGGTCGTAAGGTGGGATTCCTTAGGGTCGGATTGGAATCTTGCACACATGCAAAGGGAAAGCATAATGTCCGGTCGAGATGCACATAAATAGAGTAATGAACCTATCATCGACCGGTATACCTTTTGATCCACGGACTTACCTCCCGTGTCGAGGTCGAGATGCCCATTAGTTCCCATGGGTGTCTTGATGGGTTTGGCATCCTTCATCCCAAACTTGGTTAGAATGTCTTGAGTGTACTTTGTTTGGCTGATGAAGGTGCCCTCTTGGAGTTGTTTGACTTGGAATCCTAGAAAATACTTCAACTCCCCCATCATCAACATCTCGAACTTTTGTGTCATGATCCTACTAAATTCTTCACAAGTAGATTCGTTAGTAGACCCAAATATGATATCATCAACATAAATTTGGCATACAAACAAATCATTGTCAAGAGTTTTAGTGAATAGAGTAGGATCGGCTTTTCCGACTTTGAAGCCATTAGCAATAAGGAAATCCGTAAGGCATTCATACCATGCTCTTGGGGCTTGCTTGAGCCCGTAAAGCACCTTAGAGAGCTTATAGACATGGTTAGGATACTCACTGTCTTCAAAGCCAGGAGGTTGCTCAACATAGACCTCTTCCTTGATTGGTCCATTGAGGAAGGCACTTTTCACGTCCATTTGATAAAGCTTAAAGCCATGGTAAGTAGCATAGGCTAATAATATACGAATTGACTCAAGCCTAGCTACGGGTGCATAGGTTTCACCGAAATCCAAACCTTCGACTTGGGAGTATCCCTTGGCCACAAGTCGAGCTTTGTTCCTTATCACCACACCATGCTCGTCTTGCTTGTTGCGGAAGACCCATTTGGTTCCTACAACATTTTGGTTAGGACGTGGAACTAAATGCCATACCTCATTCCTAGTGAAGTTGTTGAGCTCTTCTTGCATCGCCACCACCCAATCCGAATCTTGTAGTGCTTCCTCTACCCTGTGTGGCTCAATAGAGGAAACAAACGAGTAATGTTCACAAAAATGTGCAACACGAGATCTAGTAGTTACCCCCTTATGAATGTCGCCGAGGATGGTGTCGACGGGGTGATCTCGTTGGATTGCTTGGTGGACTCTTGGGTGTGGCGGCCTTTGTTCCTCTTCCTCCTTGTCTTCCTCATTTGCATCTCCCCCTTGATCATTGCCATCATCTTGAGGTGGCTCAATTGCTTGATCTTCTAATTCATCAACTTGAGCCTCATCCACATTTTGAGTTGGTGGAGATGCTCGCGTGGAGGAGGATGGTTGATCTTGTGCTTTTGGAAGCTCTTCGGATTCCTTAGGACACACATCCCCAATGGACATGTTCCTTAGCGCGATGCACGGAGCCTCTTCATCACCTATCTCATCAAGATCAACTTGCTCTACTTGAGAGCCGTTAGTTTCATCAAACACAACGTCACATGAGACTTCAACTAGTCCAGTGGACTTGTTAAAGACCCTATATGCCCTTGTGTTTGAGTCATAACCAAGTAAAAAGCCTTCCACAGTCTTAGGAGCAAATTTAGATTTTCTACCTCTTTTAATAAGAATAAAGCATTTGCTACCAAAGACTCTAAAATATGAAATGTTGGGCTTTTTACCGGTTAGGAGTTCATATGATGTCTTCTTGAGGATTCGGTGTAGATACAACCGGTTGATGGCGTAGCAAGCGGTGTTGACCGCCTCGGCCCAAAACCGATCCGAAGTCTTGTACTCATCAAGCATGGTCCTTGCCATGTCTAATAGAGTTCGATTCTTCCTCTCCACTACACCATTTTGTTGTGGGGTGTAGGGCGAAGAGAACTCATGCTTGATGCCCTCTTCCTCAAGAAAGCCTTCGATTTGAGAGTTCTTGAACTCCGTCCCGTTGTCGCTTCTTATTTTCTTGATCCTTAAGCCAAACTCATTTTGAGCCCGTCTCAAGAATCCCTTTAAGGTCTCTTGGGTTTGAGATTTTTCCTGTAAAAAGAATACCCAAGTGAAGCGAGAATAATCATCCACTATTACAAGACAATACTTACTCCCGCCGATGCTTATGTAAGCAATCGGGCCGAATAGGTCCATGTGTAGGAGCTCCAGTGGTGTTTCGGTCGTCATGAT